>NW_027141996.1:37500-337500 GCF_036365525.1 Heterodontus francisci | reverse complement strand
TGAACCCGGGTCACTGGAGCTGTGAGACTGTGACAGTAAACAGAACCGAACCCGGGACACTGGAGCTGTGAGACTGTGGCAGTAAACAGAACCGAACCCGGGACACTGGAGCTGTGAGACTGTGGCAGTAAACAGAACCGAACCCAGGTCACTGGAGCTGTGAGACTGTGGCAGTAAACAGAACCGAACCCGGGACACTGGAGCTGTGAGACTGTGACAGTAAACAGAACCGAACCCGGGACACTGGAGCTGTGAGACTGTGACAGTAAACAGAACCGAACCCGGGACACTGGAGCTGTGAGACTGTGGCAGTAAACAGAACCGAACCCGGGACACTGGAGCTGTGAGACTGTGGCAGTAAACAGAACCGAACCTGGGTCACTGGAGCTGTGAGACTGTGGCAGTAAACAGAACCGAACACGGGTCACTGGAGCTGTGAGACTGTGGCAGTAAACAGAACCGAACCCGGGTCACTGGAGCTGTGAGACTGTGGCAGTAAACAGAACCGAACCTAGGTCACTGGAGCTGTGAGACTGTGGCAGTAGACAGAACCGAACCCAGGTCACTGGAGCTGTGAGACTGTGGCAGTAAACAGAACCGAACCCGGGACACTGGAGCTGTGAGACTGTGGCAGTAAACAGAACCGAACCCGGGTCACTGGAGCTGTGAGACTGTGGCAGTAAACAGAACCGAACCCGGGACACTGGAGCTGTGAGACTGTGGCAGTAAACAGAACCGAACCCGGGTCACTGGAGCTGTGAGACTGTGGCAGTAAACAGAACCGAACCCGGGTCACTGGAGCTGTGAGACTGTGGCAGTAAACAGAACCGAACCCGGGTCACTGGAGCTGAGAGACTGTGGCAGTAAACAGAACCGAACCCGGGACACTGGAGCTGTGAGACTGTGACAGTAAACAGAACCGAACCCGGGACACTGGAGCTGTGAGACTGTGGCAGTAAACAGAACTGAACCCGGGTCACTGGAGCTGTGAGACTGTGACAGTAAACAGAACCGAACCCGGGACACTGGAGCTGTGAGACTGTGGCAGTAAACAGAACTGAACCCGGGTCACTGGAGCTGTGAGACTGTGGCAGTAAACAGAACCGAACCCGGGACACTGGAGCTGTGAGACTGTGACAGTAGACAGAACCGAACCCGGGTCACTGGAGCTGTGAGGCTGTGGCAGTAAACAGAACCGAACCCGGGACACTGGAGCTGTGAGACTGTGGCAGTGAACAGAACCGAACCCGGGTCACTGGAGCTGTGAGACTGTGGCAGTCCCCAGAACCGAACCCAGGACACTGGAGCTGTGAGACTGTGACAGTAAACAGAACCGAACCCAGGACACTGGAGCTGTGAGACTGTGGCAGTAAACAGAACAGAACCCGGGACACTGGAGCTGTGAGACTGTGGCAGTAAACAGAACCGAACCCGGGACACTGGAGCTGTGAGACTGTGGCAGTAAACAGAACCGAACCCGGGACACTGGAGCTGTGAGACTGTGGCAGTAAACAGAACTGAACCCGGGACACTGGAGCTGTGAGACTGTGGCATTAAACAGAACCGAACCCAGGTCACTGGAGCTGTGAGGTTGCGGCAGTAAACAGAACCGAACCCGGGACACTGGAGCTGTGAGACTGTGGCAGTAAACAGAACCGAACCCGGGACACTGGAGCTGTGAGACTGTGGCCGTAAACAGAACCGAACCCAGGTCACTGGAGCTGTGAGGTTGCGGCAGTAAACAGAACCGAACCCAGGTCACTGGAGCTGTGAGGTTGCGGCAGTAAACAGAACCGAACCCAGGACACTGGAGCTGTGAGACTGTGGCAGTAAACAGAACCGAACCCGGGACACTGGAGCTGTGAGACTGTGGCAGTAAACAGAACCGAACCCGGGACACTGGAGCTGTGAGACTGTGGCAGTAAACAGAACCGAAACCGGGTCACTGGAGCTGTGAGACTGTGGCAGTAAACAGAACCGAACCCGGGACACTGGAGCTGTGAGACTGTGGCAGTAAACAGAACTGAACCCGGGACACTGGAGCTGTGAGACTGTGGCAGTAAACAGAACCGAACCCGGGTCACTGGAGCTGAGAGACTGTGGCAGTAAACAGAACCGAACCCGGGACACTGGAGCTGTGAGACTGTGACAGTAAACAGAACCGAACCCGGGACACTGGAGCTGTGAGACTGTGGCAGTAAACAGAACTGAACCCGGGTCACTGGAGCTGTGAGACTGTGACAGTAAACAGAACCGAACCCGGGACACTGGAGCTGTGAGACTGTGGCAGTAAACAGAACTGAACCCGGGTCACTGGAGCTGTGAGACTGTGGCAGTAAACAGAACCGAACCCGGGACACTGGAGCTGTGAGACTGTGGCAGTAAACAGAACCGAACCCAGGTCACTGGAGCTGTGAGACTGTGGCAGTAAACAGAACCGAACCCGGGACACTGGAGCTGTGAGACTGTGGCAGTAAACAGAACCGAACCCGGGACACTGGAGCTGTGAGACTGTGGCAGTAAACAGAACCGAACCCAGGTCACTGGAGCTGTGAGACTGTGGCAGTAAACAGAACCGAACCTGGGTCACTGGAGCTGTGAGACTGTGGCAGTAAACAGAACCGAACCCGGGTCACTGGAGCTGTGAGACTGTGGCAGTAAACAGAACCGAACTCAGGTCACTGGAGCTGTGAGACTGTGGCAGTAAACAGAACCGAACCCGGGACACTGGAGCTGTGAGACTGTGGCAGTAAACAGAACCGAACCCGGGACACTGGAGCTGTGAGACTGTGGCAGTAAACAGAACCGAACCCAGGTCACTGGAGCTGTGAGACTGTGGCAGTAAACAGAACCGAACCCAGGTCACTGGAGCTGTGAGACTGTGGCAGTAAACAGAACTGAACCCAGGTCACTGGAGATGTGAGACTGTGGCAGTAAACAGAACCGAACCCAGGTCACTGGAGCTGTGAGACTGTGGCAGTAAACAGAACCGAACCCGGGACACTGGAGCTGTGAGACTGTGGCAGTAAACAGAACCGAACCCGGGACACTGGAGCTGTGAGACTGTGGCAGTAAACAGAACTGAACCCGGGTCACTGGAGCTGTGAGACTGTGGCAGTAAACAGAACCGAACCCGGGACACTGGAGCTGTGAGACTGTGGCAGTAAACAGAACCGAACCCGGGACACTGGAGCTGTGAGACTGTGGCAGTAAACAGAACCGAACCCGGGTCACTGGAGCTGTGAGACTGTGGCAGTAAACAGAACCGAACCCGGGACACTGGAGCTGTGAGACTGTGGCAGTAAACAGAACCGAACCCGGGTCACTGGAGCTGTGAGACAGTGGCAGTAAACAGAACCGAACCCGGGTCACTGGAGCTGTGAGGCTGTGGCAGTAAACAGAACCGAACCCAGGACACTGGAGCTGTGAGACTGTGGCAGTAAACAGAACCGAACCCGGGTCACTGGAGCTGTGAGACTGTGGCAGTAAACAGAACCGAACCCGGGACACTGGAGCTGTGAGACTGTGGCAGTAAACAGAACCGAACCCGGGACACTGGAGCTGTGAGACTGTGGCAGTAAACAGAACCGAACCCGGGTCACTGGAGCTGTGAGACTGTGGCAGTAAACAGAACCGAACCCGGGACACTGGAGCTGTGAGACTGTGGCAGTAAACAGAACCGAACCCGGGTCACTGGAGCTGTGAGACTGTGGCAGTAAACAGAACTGAACCCGGGACACTGGAGCTGTGAGACTGTGGCAGTAAACAGAACCGAACCCGGGTCACTGGAGCTGTGAGACTGTGGCAGTCCCCAGAACCGAACCCGGGACACTGGAGCTGTGAGACTGTGGCAGTAAACAGAACCGAACCCGGGTCACTGGAGCTGTGAGACTGTGGCAGTAAACAGAACAGTACCCGGGACACTGGAGCTGTGAGACTGTGGCAGTAAACAGAACCGAACCCGGGACACTGGAGCTGTGAGACTGTGGCAGTAAACAGAACCGAACCCGGGACACTGGAGCTGTGAGACTGTGGCAGTAAACAGAACTGAACCCGGGACACTGGAGCTGTGAGACTGTGGCAGTAAACAGAACCGAACCCGGGACACTGGAGCTGTGAGACTGTGGCAGTAAACAGAACCGAACCCGGGACACTGGAGCTGTGAGACTGTGGCAGTAAACAGAACCGAACCCGGGTCACTGGAGCTGTGAGACTGTGGCAGTAAACAGAACCGAACCCGGGACACTGGAGCTGTGAGACTGTGGCAGTAAACAGAACTGAACCCGGGTCACTGGAGCTGTGAGACTGTGGCAGTAAACAGAACAGAACCAGTGACACCGGAGCTGTGAGACTGTGGCAGTAAACAGAACCGAACCCGGGTCACTGGAGCTGTGAGACTGTGGCAGTAAACAGAACCGAACCCGGGTCACTGGAGCTGTGAGACTGTGGCAGTAAACAGAACCGAACCCGGGACACTGGAGCTGTGAGACTGTGGCAGTAAACAGAACCGAACCCAGGTCACTGGAGCTGTGAGACTGTGGCAGTAAACAGAACCGAACCCAGGTCACTGGAGCTGTGAGACTGTGGCAGTAAACAGAACCGAACCCGGGACACTGGAGCTGTGAGACTGCGGCAGTAAACTGAACCGAACCCAGGTCACTGGAGCTGTGAGACTGTGGCAGTAAACAGAACCGAACCCGGGACACTGGAGCTGTGAGACTGTGGCAGTAAACAGAACTGAACCCGGGTCACTGGAGCTGTGAGACTGTGGCAGTAAGCAGAACCGAACCCGGGACACTGGAGCTGTGAGACTGTGGCAGTAAACAGAACCGAACCCGGGTCACTGGAGCTGTGAGACTGTGGCAGTAAACAGAACCGAACCCGGGACACTGGAGCTGTGAGACTGTGGCAGTAAACAGAACCGAACCCGGGTCACTGGAGCTGTGAGACTGTGGCAGTAAACAGAACCGAACCCGGGTCACTGGAGCTGTGAGACTGTGGCAGTAAACAGAACCGAACGCGGGACACTGGAGCTGTGAGACTGTGGCAGTAAACAGAACCGAACCCGGGACACTGGAGCTGTGAGACTGTGGCAGTAAACAGAACCGAACCCGGGTTACTGGAGCTGTGAGACTGTGGCAGTAAACAGAACTGAACCCGGGACACTGGAGCTGTGAGACTGTGGCAGTCCCCAGAACCGAACCCAGGACACTGGAGCTGTGAGACTGTGGCAGTAAACAGAACTGAACCCGGGACACTGGAGCTGTGAGACTGTGGCAGTACGCAGAACCGAACACGGGACACTGGAGCTGTGAGGCTGTGGCAGTAAACAGAACCGAACCCAGGTCACTGGAGCTGTGAGACTGTGGCAGTACGCAGAACCGAACCCGGGACACTGGAGCTGTGAGACTGTGGCAGTAAACAGAACCGAACCCGGGTCACTGGAGCTGTGAGACTGTGGCAGTAAACAGAACCGAACCCAGGTCACTGGAGCTGTGAGACTGTGGCAGTAAACAGAACCGAACCCGGGTCACTGGAGCTGTGAGGCTGTGGCAGTAAACAGAACCGAACCCGGGTCACTGGAGCTGTGAGGCTGTGGCAGTAAACAGAACCGAACCCATGTCACTGGAGATGTGAGACTGTGGCAGTAAACAGAACCGAACCCGGGTCACTGGAGCTGTGAGACTGTGGCAGTAAACAGAACTGAACCCGGGTCACTGGAGCTGTGAGACTGTGGCAGTAAACAGAACCGAACCCGGGTCACTGGAGCTGTGAGACTGTGGCAGTAAACAGAACCGAACCCAGGTCACTGGAGCTGTGAGACTGTGGCAGTAAACAGAACCGAACCCAGGTCACTGGAGCTGTGAGACTGTGACAGTAAACAGAACCGAACCCAGGACACTGGAGCTGTGAGACTGTGACAGTAAACAGAACCAAACCCGGGTCACTGGAGCTGTGAGACTGTGGCAGTAAACAGAACTAAACCCGGGTCACTGGAGCTGTGAGACTGTGGCAGTAAACAGAACCGAACCCGGGACACTGGAGCTGTGAGACTGCGGCAGTAAACTGAACCGAACCCAGGTCACTGGAGCTGTGAGACTGTGGCAGTAAACAGAACCGAACCCGGGACACTGGAGCTGTGAGACTGTGGCAGTAAACAGAACTGAACCCGGGTCACTGGAGCTGTGAGACTGTGGCAGTAAGCAGAACCGAACCCGTGACACTGGAGCTGTGAGACTGTGGCAGTAAACAGAACCGAACCCGGGTCACTGGAGCTGTGAGACTGTGGCAGTAAACAGAACCGAACCCGGGACACTGGAGCTGTGAGACTGTGGCAGTAAACAGAACCGAACCCGGGTCACTGGAGCTGTGAGACTGTGGCAGTAAACAGAACCGAACCCGGGTCACTGGAGCTGTGAGACTGTGGCAGTAAACAGAACCGAACGCGGGACACTGGAGCTGTGAGACTGTGGCAGTAAACAGAACCGAACCCGGGACACTGGAGCTGTGAGACTGTGGCAGTAAACAGAACCGAACCCGGGTTACTGGAGCTGTGAGACTGTGGCAGTCCCCAGAACCGAACCCAGGACACTGCAGCTGTGAGACTGTGGCAGTAAACAGAACCGAACCCGGGACACTGGAGCTGTGAGACTGTGGCAGTTAGCAGAACCGAACCCGGGACACTGGAGCTGTGAGACTGTGGCAGTAAACAGAACCGAACCCGGGTCACTGGAGCTGTGAGACTGTGGCAGTAAACAGAACCGAACCCAGGTCACTGGAGCTGTGAGACTGTGGCAGTAAACAGAACCGAACCCGGGTCACTGGAGCTGTGAGGCTGTGGCAGTAAACAGAACCGAACCCGGGTCACTGGAGCTGTGAGGCTGTGGCAGTAAACAGAACCGAACCCATGTCACTGGAGCTGTGAGACTGTGGCAGTAAACAGAACCGAACCCGGGTCACTGGAGCTGTGAGACTGTGGCAGTAAACAGAACCGAACCCGGGTCACCGGAGCTGTGAGACTGTGGCAGTAAACAGAACCGAACCCGGGTCACTGGAGCTGTGAGACTGTGGCAGTAAACAGAACCGAACCCGGGTCACCGGAGCTGTGAGACTGTGGCAGTAAACAGAACCGAACCCGGGTCACTGGAGCTGTGAGACTGTGGCAGTAAACAGAACCGAACCCAGGTCACTGGAGCTGTGAGACTGTGGCAGTAAACAGAACCGAACCCAGGACACTGGAGCTGTGAGACTGTGGCAGTAAACAGAACCGAACCCAGGTCACTGGAGCTGTGAGACTGTGACAGTAAACAGAACCGAACCCAGGACACTGGAGCTGTGAGACTGTGACAGTAAACAGAACCAAACCCGGGACACTGGAGCTGTGAGACTGTGGCAGTAAACAGAACCGAACCCGGGACACTGGAGCTGTGAGACTGTGACAGTAAACAGAACCAAACCCGGGTCACTGGAGCTGTGAGACTGTGGCAGTAAACAGAACCGAACCCAGGTCACTGGAGCTGTGAGACTGTGGCAGTAAACAGAACCGAACCCAGGACACTGGAGCTGTGAGACTGTGGCAGTAAACAGAACCGAACCCAGGTCACTGGAGCTGTGAGACTGTGGCAGTAAACAGAACCGAACCCAGGTCACTGGAGCTGTGAGACTGTGGCAGTCCCCAGAACCGAACCCGGGACAGTGGAGATGTGAGGCTGTGGCAGTAAACAGATCCGAACCCGGGTCACTGGAGCTGTGAGACTGTGGCAGTAAACAGAACCGAACCCAGGTCACTGGAGCTGTGAGACTGTGGCAGTAAACAGAACCGAACCCGGGTCACTGGAGCTGTGAGACTGTGGCAGTAAACAGAACCGAACCCGGGACACTGGAGCTGTGAGACTGTGGCAGTAAACAGAACTGAACCAGGGTCACTGGAGCTGTGAGGCTGTGGCAGTAAACAGAACCGAACCTGGGTCACTGGAGCTGTGAGGCTGTGGCAGTAAACAGAACCGAACCCATGTCACTGGAGCTGTGAGACTGTGGCAGTAAACAGAACCGAACCCGGGTCACTGGAGCTGTGAGACTGTGGCAGTAAACAGAACCGAACCCAGGTCACTGGAGCTGTGAGACTGTGGCAGTAAACAGAACCGAACCCAGGTCACTGGAGCTGTGAGACTGTGGCAGTAAACAGAACCGAACCCAGGTCACTGGAGCTGTGAGACTGTGGCAGTAAACAGAACCGAACCCGGGACACTGGAGCTGTGAGACTGTGGCAGTAAACAGAACCGAACCCGGGTCACTGGAGCTGTGAGACTGTGGCAGTAAACAGAACCGAACCCGGGTCACCGGAGCTGTGAGACTGTGGCAGTAAACAGAACCGAACCCGGGTCACTGGAGCTGTGAGACTGTGGCAGTAAACAGAACCGAACCCGGGTCACCGGAGCTGTGAGACTGTGGCAGTAAACAGAACCGAACCCGGGTCACTGGAGCTGTGAGACTGTGGCAGTAAACAGAACTGAACCCGGGTCACTGGAGCTGTGAGACTGTGGCAGTAAACAGAACCGAACCCGGGTCACTGGAGCTGTGAGACTGTGGCAGTAAACAGAACCGAACCCGGGTCACCGGAGCTGTGAGACTGTGGCAGTAAACAGAACCGAACCCAGGTCACTGGAGCTGTGAGACTGTGGCAGTAAACAGAACCGAACCCAGGTCTCTGGAGCTGTGAGACTGTGGCAGTAAACAGAACCGAACCCAGGTCACTGGAGCTGTGAGACTGTGGCAGTAAACAGAACCGAACCCAGGTCACTGGAGCTGTGAGACTGTGGCAGTAAACAGAACCGAACCCAGGTCACTGGAGCTGTGAGACTGTGGCAGTAAACAGAACCGAACCCAGGTCACTGGAGCTGTGAGACTGTGGCAGTAAACAGAACTGAACCCAGGTCACTGGAGCTGTGAGACTGTGGCAGTAAACAGAACCGAACCCGGGACACTGGAGCTGTGAGACTGTGGCAGTAAACAGAACCGAACCCAGGTCACTGGAGCTGTGAGACTGTGGCAGTAAACAGAACCGAACCCGGGACACTGGAGCTGTGAGACTGTGGCAGTAAACAGAACCGAACCCAGGTCACTGGAGCTGTGAGACTGTGGCAGTAAACAGAACCGAAACCGGGTCACTGGAGCTGTGAGACTGTGGCAGTAAACAGAACCGAACCCGGGACACTGGAGCTGTGAGACTGTGGCAGTAAACAGAACTGAACCCGGGACACTGGAGCTGTGAGACTGTGGCAGTAAACAGAACCGAACCCGGGTCACTGGAGCTGTGAGACTGTGGCAGTAAACAGAACCGAACCCGGGACACTGGAGCTGTGAGACTGTGGCAGTAAACAGAACTGAACCCGGGACACTGGAGCTGTGAAACTGTGGCAGTAAACAGAACCGAACCCGGGTCACTGGAGCTATGAGACTGTGGCAGTAAACAGAACTGAACCCGGGACACTGGAGCTGTGAGACTGTGGCAGTAAACAGAACCGAACCCGGGTCACTGGAGCTGTGAGACTGTGGCAGTCCCCAGAACCGAACCCAGGACACTGGAGCTGTGAGACTGTGGCAGTAAACAGAACCGAACGCGGGACACTGGAGCTGTGAGACTGTGGCAGTAAACAGAACCGAACCCGGGACACTGGAGCTGTGAGACTGTGGCAGTAAACAGAACTGAACCCGGGACACTGGAGCTGTGAGACTGTGGCAGTAAACAGAACCGAACCCAGGACACTGGAGCTGTGAGACTGTGGCAGTAAACAGAACCGAACCCAGGTCACTGGAGCTGTGAGACTGTGGCAGTAAACAGAACCGAACCCGGGACACTGGAGCTGTGAGACTGTGGCAGTAAACAGAACTGAACCCGGGTCACTGGAGCTGTGAGACTGTGGCAGTAAAAAGAACCGAACCCGGGACACTGGAGCTGTGAGACTGTGGCAGTAAACAGAACTGAACCCGGGTCACTGGAGCTGTGAGACTGTGGCAGTAAACAGAACTGAACCCAGGTCACTGGAGCTGTGAGACTGTGGCAGTAAACAGAACCGAACCCGGGACACTGGAGCTGTGAGACTGTGGCAGTAAACAGAACCGAACCCGGGACACTGGAGCTGTGAGACTGTGGCAGTAAACAGAACCGAACCCAGGTCACTGGAGCTGTGAGACTGTGGCAGTAAACAGAACCGAACCCGGGACACTGGAGCTGTGAGACTGTGGCAGTAAACAGAACTGAACCCGGGTCACTGGAGCTGTGAGACTGTGGCAGTAAACAGAACCGAACCCGGGTCACTGGAGCTGTGAGACTGTGGCAGTAAACAGAACCGAACCCGGGACACTGGAGCTGTGAGACTGTGGCAGTAAACAGAACTGAACCCGGGTCACTGGAGCTGTGAGACTGTGGCAGTAAACAGAACCGAACCCGGGACACTGGAGCTGTGAGACTGTGGCAGTAAACAGAACCGAACCCGGGACACTGGAGCTGTGAGACTGTGGCAGTAAACAGAACCGAACCCGGGACACTGGAGCTGTGAGACTGTGGCAGTAAACAGAACCGAACCCAGGTCACTGGAGCTGTGAGGCTGTGGCAGTAAATAGAACCGAACCCAGGTCACTGGAGCTGTGAGGCTGTGGCAGTAAATAGAACCGAACCCAGGTCACTGGAGCTGTGAGACTGTGGCAGTAAACAGAACCGAACCCGGGACACTGGAGCTGTGAGACTGTGGCAGTAAACAGAACCGAACCCGGGTCACTGGAGCTGTGAGACTGTGGCAGTAAACAGAACCGAACCCAGGTCACTGGAGCTGTGAGACTGTGGCAGTAAACAGAACCGAACCCGGGACACTGGAGCTGTGAGACTGTAGCAGTAAACAGAACCGAACCCAGGTCACTGGAGCTTTGAGACTGTGGCAGTAAACAGAACCGAACCCGGGACACTGGAGCTGTGAGACTGTGGCAGTAAACAGAACTGAACCCGGGTCACTGGAGCTGTGAGACTGTGGCAGTAAACAGAACCGAACCCGGGACACTGGAGCTGTGAGACTGTGGCAGTAAACAGAACCGAACCCGGGTCACTGGAGCTGTGAGACTGTGGCAGTAAACAGAACCGAACCCGGGTCACTGGAGCTGTGAGGCTGTGGCAGTAAACAGAACCGAACCCAGGACACTGGAGCTGTGAGACTGTGGCAGTAAACAGAACCGAACGCGGGACACTGGAGCTGTGAGACTGTGGCAGTAAACAGAACTGAACCCGGGACACTGGAGCTGTGAGACTGTGGCAGTAAACAGAACCGAACCCAGGACACTGGAGCTGTGAGACTGTGGCAGTAAACAGAACCGAACCCGGGACACTGGAGCTGTGAGACTGTGGCAGTAAACAGAACCGAACCCGGGACACTGGAGCTGTGAGACTGTGGCAGTAAACAGATCTGAACCCGGGACACTGGAGCTGTGAGACTGTGGCATTAAACAGAACCGAACCCGGGTCACTGGAGCTGTGAGACTGTGGCAGTCCACAGAACCGAACCCAGGACACTGGAGCTGTGAGACTGTGGCAGTAAACAGAACCGAACCCGGGACACTGGAGCTGTGAGACTGTGGCAGTAAACAGAACTGAACCCGGGACACTGGAGCTGTGAGACTGTGGCAGTAAACAGAACCGAACCCGGGTCACTGGAGCTGTGAGACTGTGGCAGTAAACAGAACTGAACCCGGGACACTGGAGCTGTGAGACTGTGGCAGTAAACAGAACCGAACCCGGGTCACTGGAGCTGTGAGACTGTGGCAGTCCCCAGAACCGAACCCAGGACACTGGAGCTGTGAGACTGTGGCAGTAAACAGAACCGAACGCGGGACACTGGAGCTGTGAGACTGTGGCAGTAAACAGAACTGAACCCGGGACACTGGAGCTGTGAGACTGTGGCAGTAAACAGAACCGAACCCAGGTCACTGGAGCTGTGAGACTGTGGCAGTAAACAGAACCGAACCCAGGTCACTGGAGCTGTGAGACTGTGGCAGTAAACAGAACCGAACCCGGGTCACTGGAGCTGTGAGACTGTGGCAGTAAACAGAACCGAACCCAGGTCACTGGAGCTGTGAGACTGTGGCAGTAAACAGAACCGAACCCGGGACACTGGAGCTGTGAGACTGTGGCAGTAAACAGAACTGAACCCGGGTCACTGGAGCTGTGAGACTGTGGCAGTAAACAGAACCGAACCCGGGACACTGGAGCTGTGAGACTGTGGCAGTAAACAGAACTGAACCCGGGTCACTGGAGCTGTGAGACTGTGGCAGTAAACAGAACTGAATCCAGGTCACTGGAGCTGTGAGACTGTGGCAGTAAACAGAACCGAACCCGGGACACTGGAGCTGTGAGACTGTGGCAGTAAACAGAACCGAACCCGGGACACTGGAGCTGTGAGACTGTGGCAGTAAACAGAACCGAACCCGGGACACTGGAGCTGTGAAACTGTGGCAGTAAACAGACCCGACCCCGGGTCACTGGAGCTGTGAGACTGTGGCAGTAAACAGAACCGAACCCAGGTCACTGGAGCTGTGAGGCTGTGGCAGTAAATAGAACCGAACCCAGGTCACTGGAGCTGTGAGACTGTGGCAGTAAACAGAACCGAACCCGGGACACTGGAGCTGTGAGACTGTGGCAGTAAACAGAACTGAACCCGGGTCACTGGAGCTGTGAGACTGTGACAGTAAACAGAACCGAACCCAGGTCACTGGAGCTGTGAGACTGTGGCAGTAAACAGAACCGAACCCGGGTCACTGGAGCTGTGAGACTGTGGCAGTAAACAGAACTGAACCCGGGACACTGGAGCTGTGAGACTGTGACAGTAAACAGAACCGAACCCAGGTCACTGGAGCTGTGAGACTGTGGCAGTAAACAGAACCGAACCCGGGACACTGGAGCTGTGAGACTGTGGCAGTAAACAGAACCGAACCCAGGTCACTGGAGCTGTGAGACTGTGGCAGTAAACAGAACCGAACCCAGGACACTGGAGCTGTGACACTGTGGCAGTAAACAGAACCGAACCCGGGACACTGGAGCTGTGAGACTGTGGCAGTAAACAGAACCGAACCCAGGTCACTGGAGCTGTGAGGCTGTGGCAGTAAATAGAACCGAACCCAGGTCACTGGAGCTGTGAGGCTGTGGCAGTAAATAGAACCGAACCCGGGTCACTGGAGCTGTGAGACTGTGGCAGTAAACAGAACCGAACCCAGGTCACTGGAGCTGTGAGACTGTGGCAATAAACAGAACCGAACCCGGGACACTGGAGCTGTGAGACTGTGGCAGTAAACAGAACCGAACCCGGGACACTGGAGCTGTGAGACTGTGGCAGTAAACAGAACTGAACCCGGGTCACTGGAGCTGTGAGACTGTGGCAGTAAACAAAACCGAACCCAGGTCACTGGAGCTGTGAGACTGTGGCAGTAATCAGAACCGAACCCAGGTCACTGGAGCTGTGAGACTGTGGCAGTAATCAGAACCGAACCCAGGTCACTGGAGCTGTGAGACTGTGGCAGTAAACAGAACTGAACCCGGGTCACTGGAGCTGTGAGACTGTGGCAGTAAACAGAACCGAACCCGGGACACTGGAGCTGTGAGACTGTGGCAGTAAACAGAACCGAACCCGGGTCACTGGAGCTGTGAGACTGTGGCAGTAAACAGAACCGAACCCGGGACACTGGAGCTGTGAGACTGTGGCAGTAAACAGAACCGAACCCGGGTCACTGGAGCTGTGAGACTGTGGCAGTAAACAGAACCGAACCCGGGTCACTGGAGCTGTGAGGCTGTGGCAGTAAACAGAACCGAACCCGGGACACTGGAGCTGTGAGACTGTGGCAGTAAACAGAACCGAACCCAGGACACTGGAGCTGTGAGACTGTGGCAGTAAACAGAACCGAACCCGGGACACTGGAGCTGTGAGACTGTGGCAGTAAACAGAACCGAACCCGGGACACTGGAGCTGTGAGACTGTGGCAGTAAACAGAACCGAACCCGGGTCACTGGAGCTGTGAGACTGTGGCAGTAAACAGAACTGAACCCGGGACACTGGAGCTGTGAGACTGTGGCAGTAAACAGAACCGAACCCAGGACACTGGAGCTGTGAGACTGTGGCAGTCCACAGAACCGAACCCAGGACACTGGAGCTGTGAGACTGTGGCAGTAAACAGAACCGAACCCGGGACACTGGAGCTGTGAGACTGTGGCAGTAAACAGAACTGAACCCGGGACACTGGAGCTGTGAGACTGTGGCAGTAAACAGAACCGAACCCGGGTCACTGGAGCTGTGAGACTGTGGCAGTAAACAGAACTGAACCCGGGACACTGGAGCTGTGAGACTGTGGCAGTAAACAGAACCGAACCCGGGTCACTGGAGCTGTGAGACTGTGGCAGTCCCCAGAACCGAACCCAGGACACTGGAGCTGTGAGACTGTGGCAGTAAACAGAACCGAACGCGGGACACTGGAGCTGTGAGACTGTGGCAGTAAACAGAACTGAACCCGGGACACTGGAGCTGTGAGACTGTGGCAGTAAACAGAACCGAACCCAGGACACTGGAGCTGTGAGACTGTGGCAGTAAACAGAACCGAACCCGGGTCACTGGAGCTGTGAGACTGTGGCAGTAAACAGAACCGAACCCAGGTCACTGGAGCTGTGAGACTGTGGCAGTAAACAGAACCGAACCCGGGACACTGGAGCTGTGAGACTGTGGCAGTAAACAGAACTGAACCCGGGTCACTGGAGCTGTGAGACTGTGGCAGTAAACAGAACCGAACCCGGGACACTGGAGCTGTGAGACTGTGGCAGTAAACAGAACTGAACCCGGGTCACTGGAGCTGTGAGACTGTGGCAGTAAACAGAACCGAACCCAGGACACTGGAGCTGTGAGACTGTGGCAGTAAACAGAACCGAACCCAGGTCACTGGAGCTGTGAGACTGTGACAGTAAACAGAACCGAACCCGGGTCACTGGAGCTGTGAGACTGTGGCAGTAAACAGAACTGAATCCAGGTCACTGGAGCTGTGAGACTGTGGCAGTAAACAGAACCGAACCCGGGACACTGGAGCTGTGAGACTGTGGCAGTAAACAGAACCGAACCCGGGACACTGGAGCTGTGAGACTGTGGCAGTAAACAGAACCGAACCCAGGTCACTGGAGCTGTGAGGCTGTGGCAGTAAATAGAACCGAACCCAGGTCACTGGAGCTGTGAGGCTGTGGCAGTAAATAGAACCGAACCCAGGTCACTGGAGCTGTGAGACTGTGGCAGTAAACAGAACTGAACCCGGGTCACTGGAGCTGTGAGACTGTGGCAGTAAACAGAACCGAACCCGGGTCACTGGAGCTGTGAGACTGTGACAGTAAACAGAACCGAACCCAGGTCACTGGAGCTGTGAGACTGTGGCAGTAAACAGAACCGAACCCGGGACACTGGAGCTGTGAGACTGTGGCAGTAAACAGAACTGAACCCGGGTCACTGGAGCTGTGAGACTGTGACAGTAAACAGAACCGAACCCAGGTCACTGGAGCTGTGAGACTGTGGCAGTAAACAGAACCGAACCCGGGTCACTGGAGCTGTGAGACTGTGGCAGTAAACAGAACCGAACCCAGGTCACTGGAGCTGTGAGACTGTGGCAGTAAACAGAACCGAACCCGGGACACTGGAGCTGTGAGACTGTGGCAGTAAACAGAACTGAACCCGGGTCACTGGAGCTGTGAGACTGTGACAGTAATCAGAACCGAACCCAGGTCACTGGAGCTGTGAGACTGTGGCAGTAAACAGAACCGAACCCGGGACACTGGAGCTGTGAGACTGTGGCAGTAAACAGAACTGAACCCGGGTCACTGGAGCTGTGAGACTGTGGCAGTAAACAGAACCGAACCCGGGACACTGGAGCTGTGAGACTGTGGCAGTAAACAGAACCGAACCCGGGTCACTGGAGCTGTGAGACTGTGGCAGTAAACAGAACCGAACCCGGGACACTGGAGCTGTGAGACTGTGGCAGTAAACAGAACCGAACCCGGGTCACTGGAGCTGTGAGACTGTGGCAGTAAACAGAACCGAACCCGGGTCACTGGAGCTGTGAGGCTGTGGCAGTAAACAGAACCGAACCCAGGACACTGGAGCTGTGAGACTGTGGCAGTAAACAGAACCGAACCCGGGTCACTGGAGCTGTGAGACTGTGGCAGTAAACAGAACCGAACCCGGGACACTGGAGCTGTGAGACTGTGGCAGTAAACAGAACCGAACCCGGGACACTGGAGCTGTGAGACTGTCGCAGTAAACAGAACCGAACCCGGGTCACTGGAGCTGTGAGACTGTGGCAGTAAACAGATCTGAACCCGGGACACTGGAGCTGTGAGACTGTGGCAGTAAACAGAACCGAACCCGGGTCACTGGAGCTGTGAGACTGTGGCAGTCCACAGAACCGAACCCAGGACACTGGAGCTGTGAGACTGTGGCAGTAAACAGAACCGAACCCGGGACACTGGAGCTGTGAGACTGTGGCAGTAAACAGAACTAAACCCGGGACACTGGAGCTGTGAGACTGTGGCAGTAAGCAGAACCGAACCCGGGACACTGGAGCTGTGAGGCTGTGGCAGTAAACAGAACCGAACCCAGGTCACTGGAGCTGTGAGACTGTGGCAGTACGCAGAACCGAACCCGGGACACTGGAGCTGTGAGACTGTGGCAGTAAACAGAACCGAACCCGGGTCACTGGAGCTGTGAGACTGTGGCAGTAAACAGAACCGAACCCGGGTCACTGGAGCTGTGAGACTGTGGCAGTAAACAGAACCGAACCCAGGTCACTGGAGCTGTGAGACTGTGGCAGTAAACAGAACCGAACCCGGGTCACTGGAGCTGTGAGACTGTGGCAGTAAACAGAACCGAACCCGGTCACCGGAGCTGTGAGACTGTGGCAGTAAACAGAACCGAACCCGGGTCACTGGAGCTGTGAGACTGTGGCAGTAAACAGAACCGAACCCGGGACACTGGAGCTGTGAGACTGTGGCAGTAAACAGAACCGAACCCGGGACACTGGAGCTGTGAGACTGTGGCAGTAAACAGAACCGAACCCAGGTCACTGGAGCTGTGAGACTGTGGCAGTAAACAGACCTGAACCCGGGACACTGGAGCTGTGAGACTGTGGCAGTAAACAGAACCGAACCCGGGTCACTGGAGCTGTGAGACTGTGGCAGTCCACAGAACCGAACCCAGGACACTGGAGCTGTGAGACTGTGGCAGTAAACAGAACCGAACCCGGGACACTGGAGCTGTGAGACTGTGGCAGTAAACAGAACCGAACCCAGGTCACTGGAGCTGTGAGACTGTGGCAGTAAACAGAACCGAACCCGGGACACTGGAGCTGTTAGACTGTGGCAGTAAACAGAACCGAACCCAGGTCACTGGAGCTGTGAGACTGTGGCAGTAAACAGAACCGAACCCGGGACACTGGAGCTGTGAGAGTGTGGCAGTAAACAGAACCGAACCCAGGTCACTGGAGCTGTGAGACTGTGGCAGTAAACAGAACCGAACCCGGGACACTGGAGCTGTGAGACTGTGGCAGTAAACAGAACCGAACCCGGGACACTGGAGCTGTGAGACTGTGGCAGTAAACAGAACTGAACCCGGGACACTGGAGCTGTGAGACTGTGGCAGTAAACAGAACCGAACCCGGGACACTGGAGCTGTGAGACTGTGACAGTAAACAGAACCGAACCCGGGTCACTGGAGCTGTGAGACTGTGGCAGTCCCCAGAACCGAACCCAGGACACTGGAGCTGTGAGACTGTGGCAGTAAACAGAACCGAACGCGGGACACTGGAGCTGTGAGACTGTGGCAGTAAACAGAACCGAACCCGGGTCACTGGAGCTGTGAGACTGTGGCAGTAAACAGAACCGAACCCAGGTCACTGGAGCTGTGAGACTGTGGCAGTAAACAGAACTGAACCCGGGTCACTGGAGCTGTGAGACTGTGGCAGTAAACAGAACCGAACCCGGGACACTGGAGCTGTGAGACTGTGGCAGTAAACAGAACTGAACCCAGGACACTGGAGCTGTGAGACTGTTGCAGTAAACAGAACCGAACCCAGGTCACTGGAGCTGTGAGACTGTGGCAGTAAACAGAACTGAACCCGGGTCACTGGAGCTGTGAGACTGTGGCAGTAAACAGAACCGAACCCGGGACACTGGAGCTGTGAGACTGTGGCAGTAAACAGAACCGAACCCGGGACACTGGAGCTGTGAGACTGTGGCAGTAAACAGAACCGAACCCAGGTCACTGGAGCTGTGAGGCTGTGGCAGTAAATAGAACCGAACCCAGGTCACTGGAGCTGTGAGGCTGTGGCAGTAAATAGAACCGAACCCAGGTCACTGGAGCTGTGAGACTGTGGCAGTAAACAGAACCGAACCCGGGACACTGGAGCTGTGAGACTGTGGCAGTAAACAGAACTGAACCCGGGTCACTGGAGCTGTGAGACTGTGACAGTAAACAGAACCGAACCCAGGTCACTGGAGCTGTGAGACTGTGGCAGTAAACAGAACCGAACCCGGGTCACTGGAGCTGTGAGACTGTGGCAGTAAACAGAACCGAACCCGGGACACTGGAGCTGTGAGACTGTGGCAGTAAACAGAACCGAACCCGGGACACTGGAGCTGTGAGACTGTGGCAGTAAACAGAACCGAACCCGGGACACTGGAGCTGTGAGACTGTGGCAGTAAACAGAACCGAACCCAGGTCACTGGAGCTGTGAGACTGTGGCAGTAAACAGAACCGAACCCGGGACACTGGAGCTGTGAGACTGTGGCAGTAAACAGAACCGAACCCGGGTCACTGGAGCTGTGAGACTGTGGCAGTAAACAGAACCGAACCCGGGACACTGGAGCTGTGAGACTGTGGCAGTAAACAGAACCGAACCCGGGTCACTGGAGCTGTGAGACTGTGGCAGTAAACAGAACCGAACCCGGGTCACTGGAGCTGTGAGGCTGTGGCAGTAAACAGAACCGAACCCAGGACACTGGAGCTGTGAGACTGTGACAGTAAACAGAACCGAACCCGGGTCACTGGAGCTGTGAGACTGTGGCAGTAAACAGAACCGAACCCGGGTCACTGGAGCTGTGAGACTGTGGCAGTAAACAGAACCGAACCCGGGACACTGGAGCTGTGAGACTGTGGCAGTAAACAGAACCGAACCCGGGACACTGGAGCTGTGAGACTGTAGCAGTAAACAGAACCGAACCCGGGTCACTGGAGCTGTGAGACTGTGGCAGTAAACAGAACTGAACCCGGGTCACTGGAGCTGTGAGACTGTGGCAGTAAACAGAACTGAACCCAGGTCACTGGAGCTGTGAGACTGTGGCAGTAAACAGAACTGAACCCAGGTCACTGGAGCTGTGAGACTGTGGCAGTAAACAGAACTGAACCCGGGTCACTGGAGCAGTGAGACTGTGGCAGTAAACAGAACCGAACCCGGGTCACTGGAGCAGTGAGACTGTGGCAGTAAACAGAACCGAACCCGGGTCACTGGAGCAGTGAGACTGTGGCAGTAAACAGAACCGAACCCGGGTCACTGGAGCTGTGAGACTGTGGCAGTCCACAGAACCGAACCCAGGACACTGGAGCTGTGAGACTGTGGCAGTAAACAGAACCGAACCCGGGACACTGGAGCTGTGAGACTGTGGCAGTAAACAGAACTGAACCCGGGGCACTGGAGCTGTGAGACTGTGGCAGTACGCAGAACCGAACCCGGGACACTGGAGCTGTGAGGCTGTGGCAGTAAACAGAACCGAACCCAGGTCACTGGAGCTGTGAGACTGTGGCAGTACGCAGAACCGAACCCGGGTCACTGGAGCTGTGAGACTGTGGCAGTAAACAGAACCGAAACCAGGTCACTGGAGCTGTGAGACTGTGGCAGTAAACAGAACCGAACCCGGGTCACTGGAGCTGTGAGACTGTGGCAGTAAACAGAACCGAACCCAGGTCACTGGAGCTGTGAGACTGTGGCAGTAAACAGAACCGAACCCGGGTCACTGGAGCTGTGAGGCTGTGGCAGTAAACAGAAACGAACCCGGGTCACTGGAGCTGTGAGGCTGTGGCAGTAAACAGAACCAAACCCATGTCACTGGAGCTGTGAGACTGTGGCAGTAAACAGAACCGAACCCGGGTCACTGGAGCTGTGAGACTGTGGCAGTAAACAGAACCGAACCCGGGTCACCGGAGCTGTGAGACTGTGGCAGTAAACAGAACCGAACCCGGGTCACTGGAGCTGTGAGACTGTGGCAGTAAACAGAACCGAACCCGGGTCACCGGAGCTGTGAGACTGTGGCAGTAAACAGAACCGAACCCGGGTCACTGGAGCTGTGAGACTGTGGCAGTAAACAGAACTGAACCCGGGTCACTGGAGCTGTGAGACTGTGGCAGTAAACAGAACCGAACCCAGGTCACTGGAGCTGTGAGACTGTGACAGTAAACAGAACCGAACCCAGGTCACTGGAGCTGTGAGGCTGTGGCAGTAAACAGAACCGAACCCGGGTCACTGGAGCTGTGAGACTGTGGCAGTAAACAGAACCGAACCCAGGTCACTGGAGCTGTGAGACTGTGGCAGTAAACAGAACCGAACCCAGGTCACTGGAGCTGTGAGACTGTGGCAGTAAACAGAACCGAACCCATGTCACTGGAGCTGTGAGACTGTGGCAGTAAACAGAACCGAACCCGGGACACTGGAGCTGTGAGACTGTGACAGTAAACAGAACCGAACCCAGGACACTGGAGCTGTGAGACTGTGACAGTAAACAGAACCAAACCCGGGTCACTGGAGCTGTGAGACTGTGGCAGTAAACAGAACCGAACCCAGGTCACCGGAGCTGTGAGACTGTGGCAGTAAACAGAACCGAACCCGGGTCACTGGAGCTGTGAGACTGTGGCAGTAAACAGAACCGAACCCAGGTCACTGGAGCTGTGAGACTGTGGCAGTCCCCAGAACCGAACCCGGGACACTGGAGCTGTGAGGCTGTGGCAGTAAACAGAACCGAACCCAGGTCACTGGAGCTGTGAGACTGTGGCAGTAAACAGAACCGAACCCAGGTCACTGGAGCGGTGAGATTGTGGCAGTAAACAGAACCGAACCCGGGTCACTGGAGCTGTGAGACTGTGGCAGTAAACAGAACCGAACCCAGGTCACTGGAGCTGTGAGACTGTGGCAGTAAACAGAAACGAACCCGAGTCACTGGAGCTGTGAGGCTGTGGCAGTAAACAGAACCGAACCCATGTCACTGGAGCTGTGAGACTGTGGCAGTAAACAGAACCGAACCCGGGTCACTGGAGCTGTGAGACTGTGGCAGTAAACAGAACCGAACCCGGGTCACCGGAGCTGTGAGACTGTGGCAGTAAACAGAACCGAACCCGGGTCACTGGAGCTGTGAGACTGTGGCAGTAAACAGAACCGAACCCGGGTCACCGGAGCTGTGAGACTGTGGCAGTAAACAGAACCGAACCCGGGTCACTGGAGCTGTGAGACTGTGGCAGTAAACAGAACTGAACCCGGGACACTGGAGCTGTGAGACTGTGGCAGTAAACAGAACCGAACCCAGGTCACTGGAGCTGTGAGACTGTGACAGTAAACAGAACCGAACCCAGGTCACTGGAGCTGTGAGGCTGTGGCAGTAAACAGAACCGAACCCGGGTCACTGGAGCTGTGAGACAGTGGCAGTAAACAGAACCGAACCCAGGTCACTGGAGCTGTGAGACTGTGGCAGTAAACAGAACCGAACCCAGGTCACTGGAGCTGTGAGACTGTGGCAGTAAACAGAACCGAACCCATGTCACTGGAGCTGTGAGACTGTGGCAGTAAACAGAACCGAACCCGGGACACTGGAGCTGTGAGACTGTGACAGTAAACAGAACCGAACCCAGGACACTGGAGCTGTGAGACTGTGACAGTAAACAGAACCAAACCCGGGTCACTGGAGCTGTGAGACTGTGGCAGTAAACAGAACCGAACCCAGGTCACCGGAGCTGTGAGACTGTGGCAGTAAACAGAACCGAACCCGGGTCACTGGAGCTGTGAGACTGTGGCAGTAAACAGAACCGAACCCAGGTCACTGGAGCTGTGAGACTGTGGCAGTCCCCAGAACCGAACCCGGGACACTGGAGCTGTGAGGCTGTGGCAGTAAACAGAACCGAACCCAGGTCACTGGAGCTGTGAGACTGTGGCAGTAAACAGAACCGAACCCAGGTCACTGGAGCGGTGAGATTGTGGCAGTAAACAGAACCGAACCCGGGTCACTGGAGCTGTGAGACTGTGGCAGTAAACAGAACCGAACCCAGGTCACTTGAGCTGTGAGACTGTGGCAGTAAACAGAACCGAACCCGGGTCACTGGAGCTGTGAGACTGTGGCAGTAAACAGAACCGAACCCGGGACACTGGAGCTGTGAGACTGTGGCAGTAAACAGAACTGAACCCGGGTCACTGGAGCTGTGAGACTGTGACAGTAAACAGAACCGAACCCAGGTCACTGGAGCTGTGAGACTGTGGCAGTAAACAGAACCGAACCCAGGTCACTGGAGCTGTGAGACTGTGGCAGTAAACAGAACCGAACCCGGGTCACTGGAGCTGTGAGGCTGTGGCAGTAAACAGAACTGAACCCGGGACACTGGAGCTGTGAGACTGTGGCAGTAAACAGAACCGAACCCGGGTCACTGGAGCTGTGAGACTGTGGCAGTAAACAGAACCGAACCCAGGTCACTGGAGCTGTGAGACTGTGGCAGTAAACAGAACCGAACCCGGGTCACTGGAGCTGTGAGGCTGTGGCAGTAAACAGAACTGAACCCGGGTCACTGGAGCTGTGAGACTGTGGCAGTAAACAGAACCGAACCCGGGACACTGGAGCTGTGAGACTGTGGCAGTAAACAGAACCGAACCCAGGTCACTGGAGCTGTGAGACTGTGGCAGTAAACAGAACTGAACCCGGGACACTGGAGCTGTGAGACTGTGACAGTAAACAGAACCGAACCCAGGACACTGGAGCTGTGAGACTGTGGCAGTAAACAGAACTGAACCCGGGTCACTGGAGCTGTGAGACTGTGGCAGTAAACAGAACCGAACCCAGGTCACTGGAGCTGTGAGACTGTGGCAGTAAACAGAACCGAAACCGGGTCACTGGAGCTGTGAGACTGTGACAGTAAACAGAACCGAACCCAGGACACTGGAGCTGTGAGACTGTGGCAGTAAACAGAACTGAACCCGGGTCACTGGAGCTGTGAGACTGTGGCAGTAAACAGAACCGAACCCAGGTCACTGGAGCTGTGAGACTGTGGCAGTAAACAGAACCGAAACCGGGTCACTGGAGCTGTGAGACTGTGGCAGTAAACAGAACCGAACCCAGGTCACTGGAGCTGTGAGACTGTGGCAGTAAACAGAACCGAACCCGGGACACTGGAGCTGTGAGACTGTGGCAGTAAACAGAACTGAACCCGGGTCACTGGAGCTGTGAGACTGTGACAGTAAACAGAACCGAACCCGGGACACTGGAGCTGTGAGACTGTGGCAGTAAACAGAACTGAACCCGGGTCACTGGAGCTGTGAGACTGTGGCAGTAAACAGAACCGAACCCGGGACACTGGAGGTGTGAGACTGTGGCAGTAAACAGAACCGAACCCGGGACACTGGAGCTGTGAGACTGTGGCAGTAAACAGAACCGAACCCGGGTCACTGGAGCTGTGAGACTGTGGCAGTAAACAGAACCGAACCCGGGACACTGGAGCTGTGAGACTGTGGCAGTAAACAGAACCGAACCCGGGTCACTGGAGCTGTGAGACTGTGGCAGTAAACAGAACCGAACCCGGGACACTGGAGCTGTGAGACTGTGGCAGTAAACAGAACCGAACCCGGGACACTGGAGCTGTGAGACTGTGGCAGTAAACAGAACTGAACCCGGGACACTGGAGCTGTGAGACTGTGGCAGTAAACAGAACCGAACCCAGGTCACTGGAGCTGTGAGACTGTGGCAGTAAACAGAACCGAACCCGGGACACTGGAGCTGTGAGACTGTGGCAGTAAACAGAACCGAACCCGGGACACTGGAGCTGTGAGACTGTGGCAGTAAACAGAACCGAACCCGGGTCACTGGAGCTGTGAGACTGTGGCAGTAAACAGAACCGAACCCAGGTCACTGGAGCTGTGAGACTGTGGCAGTAAACAGAACCGAACCCGGGTCACTGGAGCTGTGTGACTGTGGCAGTCCCCAGAACCGAACCCAGGACACTGGAGCTGTGAGACTGTGGCAGTAAACAGAACCGAACCCGGGACACTGGAGCTGTGAGACTGTGGCAGTAAACAGAACCGAACCCAGGACACTGGAGCTGTGAGACTGTGACAGTAAACAGAACCGAACCCGGGACACTGGAGCTGTGAGACTGTGGCAGTAAACAGAACCGAACCCGGGACACTGGAGCTGTGAGACTGTGGCAGTAAACAGAACCGAACCCAGGACACTGGAGCTGTGAGACTGTGACAGTAAACAGAACCGAACCCGGGACACTGGAGCTGTGAGACTGTGGCAGTAAACAGAACCGAACCCGGGACACTGGAGCTGTGAGACTGTGGCAGTAAACAGAACCGAACCCAGGACACTGGAGCTGTGAGACTGTGACAGTAAACAGAACCGAACCCGGGACACTGGAGCTGTGAGACTGTGGCAGTAAACAGAACCGAACCCAGGTCACTGGAGCTGTGAGACTGTGGCAGTAAACAGAACCGAACCCGGGTCACTGGAGCTGTGAGACTCTGGCAGTAAACAGAACCGAACCCGGGACACTGGAGCTGTGAGGCTGTGGCAGTAAACAGAACCGAACCCGGGACACTGGAGCTGTGAGACTGTGGCAGTAAACAGAACCGAACACAGGACACTGGAGCTGTGAGACTGTGGCAGTAAACAGAACCGAACCCAGGTCACTGGAGCTGTGAGACTGTGGCAGTAAACAGAACCGAACCCGGGACACTGGAGCTGTGAGACTGTGGCAGTAAACAGAACCGAACCCAGGACACTGGAGCTGTGAGACTGTGACAGTAAACAGAACCGAACCCGTAACACTGGAGCTGTGAGACTGTGGCAGTAAACAGAACCGAACCCAGGTCACTGGAGCTGTGAGACTGTGGCAGTAAACAGAACCGAACCCGGGTCACTGGAGCTGTGAGACTGTGGCAGTAAACAGAACCGAACCCGGGTCACGGGAGCTGTGAGACTGTGGCAGTAAACAGAACCGAACCCGGGACACTGGAGCTGTGAGACTGTGGTAGTAAACAGAACCGAACCCAGGTCACTGGAGCTGTGAGACTGTGGCAGTAAACAGAACCGAACCCGGGTCACTGGAGCTGTGAGACTGTGGCAGTAAACAGAACCGAACCCGGGTCACTGGAGCTGTGAGACTGTGGCAGTAAACAGAACCGAACCCAGGTCACTGGAGCTGTGAGACTGTGGCAGTAAACAGAACCGAACCCGGGTCACTGGAGCTGTGAGACTGTGGCAGTAAACAGAACCGAACCCAGGTCACTGGAGCTGTGAGACTGTGACAGTAAACAGAAGCGAACCCATGTCACTGGAGCTGTGAGACTGTGGCAGTAAACAGAACCGAACCCGGGTCACTGGAGCTGTGAGACTGTGGCAGTAAACAGAACCGAACCCGGGTCACCGGAGCTGTGAGACTGTGGCAGTAAACAGAACCGAACCCGGGTCACTGGAGCTGTGAGACTGTGGCAGTAAACAGAACCGAACCCGGGTCACCGGAGCTGTGAGACTGTGGCAGTAAACAGAACTGAACCCGGGTCACTGGAGCTGTGAGACTGTGGCAGTAAACAGAACCGAACCCAGGTCACTGGAGCTGTGAGACTGTGACAGTAAACAGAACCGAACCCAGGTCACTGGAGCTGTGAGGCTGTGGCAGTAAACAGAACCGAACCCGGGTCACTGGAGCTGTGAGACTGTGGCAGTAAACAGAACCGAACCCGGGTCACTGGAGCTGTGAGACTGTGGCAGTAAACAGAACTGAACCCGGGTCACTGGAGCTGTGAGACTGTGGCAGTAAACAGAACCGAACCCAGGTCACTGGAGCTGTGAGACTATGACAGTAAACAGAACCGAACCCAGGTCACTGGAGCTGTGAGGCTGTGGCAGTAAACAGAACCGAACCCGGGTCACTGGAGCTGTGAGACTGTGGCAGTAAACAGAACCGAACCCAGGTCACTGGAGCTGTGAGACTGTGGCAGTAAACAGAACCGAACCCAGGTCACTGGAGCTGTGAGACTGTGACAGTAAACAGAACCGAACCCAGGACACTGGAGCTGTGAGACTGAGACAGTAAACAGAACCAAACCCGGGTCACTGGAGCTGTGAGACTGTGGCAGTAAACAGAACCGAACCCGGGACACTGGAGCTGTGAGACTGTGGCAGTAAACAGAACCGAACCCAGGTCACTGGAGCTGTGAGACTGTGGCAGTAAACAGAACCGAACCCGGGACACTGGAGCTGTGAGACTGTGGCAGTAAACAGAACCGAACCCAGGTCACTGGAGCTGTGAGACTGTGGCAGTAAACAGAACCGAACCCGGGTCACTGGAGCTGTGAGACTGTGGCAGTAAACAGAACCGAACCCGGGACACTGGAGCTGTGAGACTGTGGCAGTAAACAGAACCGAACCCGGGACACTGGAGCTGTGAGACTGTGGCAGTAAACAGAACCGAACTCAGGACACTGAAGCTGTGAGACTGTGACAGTAAACAGAACCGAACCCGGGACACTGGAGCTGTGAGACTGTGGCAGTAAACAGAACCGAACCCGGGACACTGGAGCTGTGAGACTGTGGCAGTAAACAGAACCGAACCCAGGACACTGGAGCTGTGAGACTGTGACAGTAAACAGAACCGAACCCGGGACACTGGAGCTGTGAGACTGTGGCAGTAAACAGAACCGAACCCAGGTCACTGGAGCTGTGAGACTGTGGCAGTAAACAGAACCGAACCCGGGTCACTGGAGCTGTGAGACTGTGGCAGTAAACAGAACCGAACCCGGGTCACGGGAGCTGTGAGACTGTGGCAGTAAACAGAACCGAACCCGGGACACTGGAGCTGTGAGACTGTGGCAGTAAACAGAACCGAACCCAGGTCACTGGAGCTGTGAGACTGTGGCAGTAAACAGAACCGAACCCGGGTCACTGGAGCTGTGAGACTGTGGCAGTAAACAGAACCGAACCCAGGTCACTGGAGCTGTGAGACTGTGGCAGTAAACAGAACCGAACCCGGGTCACTGGAGCTGTGAGGCTGTGGCAGTAAACAGAACCGAACCCGGGTCACTGGAGCTGTGAGACTGTGGCAGTAAACAGAACCGAACCCGGGTCACTGGAGCTGTGAGACTGTGGCAGTAAACAGAACCGAACCCGGGTCACTGGAGCTGTGAGACTGTGGCAGTAAACAGAACCGAACCCGGGTCACCGGAGCTGTGAGACTGTGGCAGTAAACAGGACCGAACCCGGGTCACTGGAGCTGTGAGACTGTGGCAGTAAACAGAACCGAACCCGGGTCACCGGAGCTGTGAGACTGTGGCAGTAAACAGAACCGAACCCATGTCACTGGAGCTGTGAGACTGTGGCAGTAAACAGAACCGAACCCGGGTCACCGGAGCTGTGAGACTGTGGCAGTAAACAGAACCGAACCCAGGTCACTGGAGCTGTGAGACTGTGGCAGTAAACAGAACCGAACCCGGGTCACCGGAGCTGTGAGACTGTGGCAGTAAACAGAACCGAACCCGGGTCACTGGAGCTGTGAGACTGTGGCAGTAAACAGAACTGAACCCGGGTCACGGGAGCTGTGAGACTGTGGCAGTAAACAGAACCGAACCCGGGACACTGGAGCTGTGAGACTGTGGTAGTAAACAGAACCGAACCCAGGTCACTGGAGCTGTGAGACTGTGGCAGTAAACAGAACCGAACCCGGGTCACTGGAGCTGTGAGACTGTGGCAGTAAACAGAACCGAACCCAGGTCACTGGAGCTGTGAGACTGTGGCAGTAAACAGAACCGAACCCGGGTCACTGGAGCTGTGAGGCTGTGGCAGTAAACAGAACCGAACCCATGTCACTGGAGCTGTGAGACTGTGGCAGTAAACAGAACCGAACCCGGGTCACTGGAGCTGTGAGACTGTGGCAGTAAACAGAACCGAACCCGGGTCACCGGAGCTGTGAGACTGTGGCAGTAAACAGAACCGAACCCGGGTCACCGGAGCTGTGAGACTGTGGCAGTAAACAGAACCGAACCCATGTCACTGGAGCTGTGAGACTGTGGCAGTAAACAGAACCGAACCCGGGTCACCGGAGCTGTGAGACTGTGGCAGTAAACAGAACCGAACCCGGGTCACTGGAGCTGTGAGACTGTGGCAGTAAACAGAACCGAACCCAGGTCACTGGAGCTGTGAGACTGTGGCAGTAAACAGAACTGAACCCGGGTCACTGGAGCTGTGAGACTGTGGCAGTAAACAGAACCGAACCCGGGTCACTGGAGCTGTGAGACTGTGGCAGTAAACAGAACTGAACCCGGGTCACTGGAGCTGTGAGACTGTGGCAGTAAACAGAACCGAACCCGGGTCACTGGAGCTGTGAGACTGTGGCAGTAAACAGAACCGAACCCGGGTCACTGGAGCTGTGAGACTGTGGCAGTAAACAGAACCGAACCCGGGTCACTGGAGCTGTGAGACTGTGGCAGTAAACAGAACTGAACCCGGGTCACTGGAGCTGTGAGACTGTGGCAGTAAACAGAACCGAACCCGGGACACTGGAGCTGTGAGACTGTGGCAGTAAACAGAACCGAACCCGGGTCACTGGAGCTGTGAGACTGTGGCAGTAAACAGAACCGAACACAGGTCACTGGAGCTGTGAGACTGTGGCAGTAAACAGAACCGAACCCAGGTCACTGGAGCTGTGAGACTGTGACAGTAAACAGAACCGAACCCAGGACACTGGAGCTGTGAGACTGAGACAGTAAACAGAACCAAACCCGGGTCACTGGAGCTGTGAGACTGTGGCAGTAAACAGAACCGAACCCGGGACACTGGAGCTGTGAGACTGTGGCAGTGAACAGAACCGAACCCGGGACACTGGAGCTGTGAGACTGTGGCAGTAAACAGGACCGAACCCGGGTCACTGGAGCTGTGAGACTGTGGCAGTAAACAGAACCGAACCCGGGTCACCGGAGCTGTGAGACTGTGGCAGTAAACAGAACCGAACCCATGTCACTGGAGCTGTGAGACTGTGGCAGTAAACAGAACCGAACCCGGGTCACCGGAGCTGTGAGACTGTGGCAGTAAACAGAACCGAACCCAGGTCACTGGAGCTGTGAGACTGTGGCAGTAAACAGAACCGAACCCGGGTCACCGGAGCTGTGAGACTGTGGCAGTAAACAGAACCGAACCCGGGTCACTGGAGCTGTGAGACTGTGGCAGTAAACAGAACTGAACCCGGGTCACGGGAGCTGTGAGACTGTGGCAGTAAACAGAACCGAACCCGGGACACTGGAGCTGTGAGACTGTGGTAGTAAACAGAACCGAACCCAGGTCACTGGAGCTGTGAGACTGTGGCAGTAAACAGAACCGAACCCGGGTCACTGGAGCTGTGAGACTGTGGCAGTAAACAGAACCGAACCCAGGTCACTGGAGCTGTGAGACTGTGGCAGTAAACAGAACCGAACCCGGGTCACTGGAGCTGTGAGGCTGTGGCAGTAAACAGAACCGAACCCATGTCACTGGAGCTGTGAGACTGTGGCAGTAAACAGAACCGAACCCGGGTCACTGGAGCTGTGAGACTGTGGCAGTAAACAGAACCGAACCCGGGTCACCGGAGCTGTGAGACTGTGGCAGTAAACAGAACCGAACCCGGGTCACCGGAGCTGTGAGACTGTGGCAGTAAACAGAACCGAACCCATGTCACTGGAGCTGTGAGACTGTGGCAGTAAACAGAACCGAACCCGGGTCACCGGAGCTGTGAGACTGTGGCAGTAAACAGAACCGAACCCGGGTCACTGGAGCTGTGAGACTGTGGCAGTAAACAGAACCGAACCCAGGTCACTGGAGCTGTGAGACTGTGGCAGTAAACAGAACTGAACCCGGGTCACTGGAGCTGTGAGACTGTGGCAGTAAACAGAACCGAACCCGGGTCACTGGAGCTGTGAGACTGTGGCAGTAAACAGAACTGAACCCGGGTCACTGGAGCTGTGAGACTGTGGCAGTAAACAGAACCGAACCCGGGTCACTGGAGCTGTGAGACTGTGGCAGTAAACAGAACCGAACCCGGGTCACTGGAGCTGTGAGACTGTGGCAGTAAACAGAACCGAACCCGGGTCACTGGAGCTGTGAGACTGTGGCAGTAAACAGAACTGAACCCGGGTCACTGGAGCTGTGAGACTGTGGCAGTAAACAGAACCGAACCCGGGACACTGGAGCTGTGAGACTGTGGCAGTAAACAGAACCGAACCCGGGTCACTGGAGCTGTGAGACTGTGGCAGTAAACAGAACCGAACACAGGTCACTGGAGCTGTGAGACTGTGGCAGTAAACAGAACCGAACCCAGGTCACTGGAGCTGTGAGACTGTGACAGTAAACAGAACCGAACCCAGGACACTGGAGCTGTGAGACTGAGACAGTAAACAGAACCAAACCCGGGTCACTGGAGCTGTGAGACTGTGGCAGTAAACAGAACCGAACCCGGGACACTGGAGCTGTGAGACTGTGGCAGTGAACAGAACCGAACCCGGGACACTGGAGCTGTGAGACTGTGGCAGTAAACAGAACCGAACCCAGGTCACTGGAGCTGTGAGACTGTGGCAGTAAACAGAACCGAACCCGGGTCACTGGAGCTGTGAGACTGTGGCAGTAAACAGAACCGAACCCGGGACACTGGAGCTGTGAGACTGTGGCAGTAAACAGAACCAAACCCGGGACACTGAAGCTGTGAGACTGTGGCAGTAAACAGAACCGAACTCAGGACACTGGAGCTGTGAGACTGTGACAGTAAACAGAACCGAACCCGGGACACTGGAGCTGTGAGACTGTGGCAGTAAACAGAACCGAACCCGGGACACTGGAGCTGTGAGACTGTGGCAGTAAACAGAACCGAACCCAGGACACTGGAGCTGTGAGACTGTGACAGTAAACAGAACCGAACCCGGGACACTGGAGCTGTGAGACTGTGGCAGTAAACAGAACCGAACCCAGGTCACTGGAGCTGTGAGACTTTGGCAGTAAACAGAACCGAACCCGGGTCACTGGAGCTGTGAGACTGTGGCAGTAAACAGAACCGAACCCGGGTCACGGGAGCTGTGAGACTGTGGCAGTAAACAGAACCGAACCCGGGACACTGGAGCTGTGAGACTGTGGCAGTAAACAGAACCGAACCCAGGTCACTGGAGCTGTGAGACTGTGGCAGTAAACAGAACCGAACCCGGGTCACTGGAGCTGTGAGACTGTGGCAGTAAACAGAACCGAAACCAGGTCACTGGAGCTGTGAGACTGTGGCAGTAAACAGAACCGAACCCGGGTCACTGGAGCTGTGAGGCTGTGGCAGTAAACAGAACCGAACCCGGGTCACTGGAGCTGTGAGGCTGTGGCAGTAAACAGAACCGAACCCATGTCACTGGAGCTGTGAGACTGTGGCAGTAAACAGAACCGAACCCGGGTCACTGGAGCTGTGAGACTGTGGCAGTAAACAGAACCGAACCCGGGTCACCGGAGCTGTGAGACTGTGGCAGTAAACAGAACCGAACCCCGGTCACTGGAGCTGTGAGACTGTGGCAGTAAACAGAACCGAACCCGGGTCACCGGAGCTGTGAGACTGTGGCAGTAAACAGAACCGAACCCATGTCACTGGAGCTGTGAGACTGTGGCAGTAAACAGAACCGAACCCAGGACACTGGAGCTGTGAGACTGTGGCAGTAAACAGAACCGAACCCGGGTCACCGGAGCTGTGAGACTGTGGCAGTAAACAGAACCGAACCCGGGTCACTGGAGCTGTGAGACTGTGGCAGTAAACAGAACTGAACCCGGGTCACTGGAGCTGTGAGACTGTGGCAGTAAATAGAACCGAACCCGGGACACTGGAGCTGTGAGACTGTGGCAGTAAACAGAACTGAACCCGGGACACTGGAGCTGTGAGACTGTGGCAGTAAACAGAACTGAACCCGGGTCACTGGAGCTGTGAGACTGTGACAGTAAACAGAACCGAACCCGGGACACTGGAGCTGTGAGACTGTGGCAGTAAACAGAACCGAACCCGGGACACTGGAGCTGTGAGACTGTGGCAGTAAACAGAACTGAACCCGGGTCACTGGAGCTGTGAGACTGTGGCAGTAAACAGAACCGAACCCGGGACACTGGAGGTGTGAGACTGTGGCAGTAAACAGAACCGAACCCGGGACACTGGAGCTGTGAGACTGTGGCAGTAAACAGAACCGAACCCGGGTCACTGGAGCTGTGAGACTGTGGCAGTAAACAGAACCGAACCCGGGACACTGGAGCTGTGAGACTGTGGCAGTAAACAGAACCGAACCCAGGTCACTGGAGCTGTGAGACTGTGGCAGTAAACAGAACCGAACCCGGGACACTGGAGCTGTGAGACTGTGGCAGTAAACAGAACCGAACCCGGGACACTGGAGCTGTGAGACTGTGGCAGTAAACAGAACCGAACCCAGGTCACTGGAGCTGTGAGACTCTGGCAGTAAACAGAACCGAACCCGGGTCACTGGAGCTGTGTGACTGTGGCAGTCCCCAGAACCGAACCCAGGACACTGGAGCTGTGAGACTGTGGCAGTAAACAGAACCGAACCCGGGACACTGGAGCTGTGAGACTGTGGCAGTAAACAGAACCGAACCCGGGACACTGGAGCTGTGAGACTGTGGCAGTAAACAGAACCGAACCCAGGACACTGGAGCTGTGAGACTGTGACAGTAAACAGAACCGAACCCGGGACACTGGAGCTGTGAGACTGTGGCAGTAAACAGAACCGAACCCGGGACACTGGAGCTGTGAGACTGTGGCAGTAAACAGAACCGAACCCAGGTCACTGGAGCTGTGAGACTGTGGCAGTAAACAGAACCGAACCCGGGTCACTGGAGCTGTGAGACTGTGGCAGTAAACAGAACCGAACCCGGGTCACGGGAGCTGTGAGACTGTGGCAGTAAACAGAACCGAACCCGGGACACTGGAGCTGTGAGACTGTGGCAGTAAACCGAACCGAACCCAGGTCACTGGAGCTGTGAGACTGTGGCAGTAAACAGAACCGAACCCGGGACACTGGAGCTGTGAGGCTGTGGCAGTAAACAGAACCGAACCCAGGTCACTGGAGCTGTGAGACAGTGGCAGTAAACAGAACCGAACCCGGGTCACTGGAGCTGTGAGACTCTGGCAGTAAACAGAACCGAACCCGGGACACTGGAGCTGTGAGGCTGTGGCAGTAAACAGAACCGAACCCGGGACACTGGAGCTGTGAGACTGTGGCAGTAAACAGAACCGAACACAGGACACTGGAGCTGTGAGACTGTGGCAGTAAACAGAACCGAACCCGGGACACTGGAGCTGTGAGACTGTGGCAGTAAACAGAACCGAACCCAGGACACTGGAGCTGTGAGACTGTGACAGTAAACAGAACCGAACCCGTAACACTGGAGCTGTGAGACTGTGGCAGTAAACAGAACCGAACCCAGGTCACTGGAGCTGTGAGACTGTGGCAGTAAACAGAACCGAACCCAGGTCACTGGAGCAGGGAGACTGTGGCAGTAAACAGAACCGAACCCGGGTCACTGGAGCTGTGAGACTGTGGCAGTAAACAGAACCGAACCCAGGTCACTGGAGCTGTGAGACTGTGGCAGTAAACAGAACCGAACCCGGGTCACTGGAGCTGTGAGGCTGTGGCAGTAAACAGAACCGAACCCGGGTCACTGGAGCTGTGAGGCTGTGGCAGTAAACAGAACCGAACCCATGTCACTGGAGCTGTGAGACTGTGGCAGTAAACAGAACCAAACCCGGGTCACTGGAGCTGTGAGACTGTGGCAGTAAACAGAACCGAACCCGGGTCACTGGAGCTGTGAGACTGTGGCAGTAAACAGAACCGAACCCATGTCACTGGAGCTGTGAGACTGTGGCAGTAAACAGAACCAAACCCGGGTCACTGGAGCTGTTAGACTGTGGCAGTAAACAGAACCGAACCCGGGTCACCGGAGCTGTGAGACTGTGGCAGTAAACAGAACCGAACCCAGGTCACTGGAGCTGTGAGACTGTGACAGTAAACAGAACCGAACCCAGGTCACTGGAGCTGTGAGGCTGTGGCAGTAAACAGAACCGAACCCGGGACACTGGAGCTGTGAGACTGTGGCAGTAAACAGAACCGAACCCGGGTCACTGGAGCTGTGAGACTGTGGCAGTCAACAGAACCGAACACAGGTCACTGGAGCTGTGAGACTGTGGCAGTAAACAGAACCGAACCCGGGTCACTGGAGCTGTGAGACTGTGGCAGTAAACAGAACCGAACCCGGGTCACTGGAGCTGTGAGACTGCGGCAGTAAACAGAACCGAACACAGGACACTGGAGCTGTGAGACTGTGACAGTAAACAGAACCGAACCCGGGACACTGGAGCTGTGAGACTGTGGCAGTAAACAGAACCGAACCCGGGACACTGGAGCTGTGAGACTGTGGCAGTAAACAGAACCGAACCCAGGACACTGGAGCTGTGAGACTGTGGCAGTAAACAGAACCGAACCCGGGACACTGGAGCTGTGAGACTGTGGCAGTAAACAGAACCGAACCCAGGTCACTGGAGCTGTGAGACTGTGGCAGTAAACAGAACCGAACCCGGGTCACTGGAGCTGTGAGACTGTGGCAGTAAACAGAACCGAACCCGGGTCACGGGAGCTGTGAGACTGTGGCAGTAAACAGAACCGAACCCGGGACACTGGAGCTGTGAGACTGTGGCAGTAAACAGAACCGAACCCAGGTCACTGGAGCTGTGAGACTGTGGCAGTAAACAGAACCGAACCCGGGTCACTGGAGCTGTGAGACTGTGGCAGTAAACAGAACCGAACCCAGGTCACTGGAGCTGTGAGACTGTGGCAGTAAACAGAACCGAACCCGGGTCACTGGAGCTGTGAGGCTGTGGCAGTAAACAGAACCGAACCCGGGTCACTGGAGCTGTGAGGCTGTGGCAGTAAACAGAACCGAACCCGGGTCACTGGAGCTGTGAGACTGTGGCAGTAAACAGAACCGAACCCGGGTCACTGGAGCTGTGAGACTGTGGCAGTAAACAGAACCGAACCCGGGTCACCGGAGCTGTGAGACTGTGGCAGTAAACAGAACCGAACCCGGGTCACTGGAGCTGTGAGACTGTGGCAGTAAACAGAACCGAACCCGGGTCACCGGAGCTGTGAGACTGTGGCAGTAAACAGAACCGAACCCATGTCACTGGAGCTGTGAGACTGTGGCAGTAAACAGAACCGAACCCGGGTCACCGGAGCTGTGAGACTGTGGCAGTAAACAGAACCGAACCCGGGTCACCGGAGCTGTGAGACTGTGGCAGTAAACAGAACCGAACCCGGGTCACTGGAGCTGTGAGACTGTGGCAGTAAACAGAACTGAACCCGGGTCACTGGAGCTGTGAGACTGTGGCAGTAAACAGAACCGAACCCGGGACACTGGAGCTGTGAGACTGTGGCAGTAAACAGAACTGAACCCGGGTCACTGGAGCTGTGAGACTGTGGCAGTAAACAGAACCGAACCCGGGACACTGGAGGTGTGAGACTGTGGCAGTAAACAGAACCGAACCCGGGACACTGGAGCTGTGAGACTGTGGCAGTAAACAGAACCGAACCCGGGTCACTGGAGCTGTGAGACTGTGGCAGTAAACAGAACCGAACCCGGGACACTGGAGCTGTGAGACTGTGGCAGTAAACAGAACCGAACCCGGGTCACTGGAGCTGTGAGACTGTGGCAGTAAACAGAACCGAACCCGGGACACTGGGGCTGTGAGACTGTGGCAGTAAACAGAACCGAACCCGGGACACTGGAGCTGTGAGACTGTGGCAGTAAACAGAACTGAACCCGGGACACTGGAGCTGTGAGACTGTGGCAGTAAACAGAACCGAACCCAGGTCACTGGAGCTGTGAGACTGTGGCAGTAAACAGAACCGAACCCAGGTCACTGGAGCTGTGAGACTGTGGCAGTAAACAGAACCGAACCCGGGACACTGGAGCTGTGAGACTGTGGCAGTAAACAGAACCGAACCCGGGACACTGGAGCTGTGAGACTGTGGCAGTAAACAGAACTGAACCCGGGACACTGGAGCTGTGAGACTGTGGCAGTAAACAGAACCGAACCCAGGTCACTGGAGCTGTGAGACTGTGGCAGTAAACAGAACCGAACCCGGGTCACTGGAGCTGTGAGACTGTGGCAGTAAACAGAACCGAACCCAGGTCACTGGAGCTGTGAGACTGTGGCAGTAAACAGAACCAAACCCGGGTCACTGGAGCTGTGTGACTGTGGCAGTAAACAGAACCGAACCCGGGTCACTGGAGCTGTGAGACTGTGGCAGTAAACAGAACCGAACCCGGGTCACTGGAGCTGTGAGACTGTGGCAGTAAACAGAACCGAACCCGGGACACTGGAGCTGTGAGACTGTGGCAGTCCCCAGAACCGAACCCAGGACACTGGAGCTGTGAGACTGTGGCAGTAAACAGAACCGAACCCGGGACACTGGAGCTGTGAGACTGTGGCAGTAAACAGAACCGAACCCAGGACACTGGAGCTGTGAGACTGTGACAGTAAACAGAACCGAACCCGGGACACTGGAGCTGTGAGACTGTGGCAGTAAACAGAACCGAACCCGGGACACTGGAGCTGTGAGACTGTGGCAGTAAACAGAACCGAACCCAGGACACTTGAGCTGTGAGACTGTGGCAGTAAACAGAACCGAACCCAGGACACTGGAGCTGTGAGACTGTGGCAGTAAACAGAACCGAACCCGGGACACTGGAGCTGTGAGACTGTGGCAGTAAACAGAACCGAACCCAGGTCACTGGAGCTGTGAGACTGTGGCAGTAAACAGAACCGAACCCGGGTCACTGGAGCTGTGAGACTGTGGCAGTAAACAGAACCGAACCCGGGTCACGGGAGCTGTGAGACTGTGGCAGTAAACAGAACCGAACCCGGGACACTGGAGCTGTGAGACTGTGGCAGTAAACAGAACCGAACCCGGGTCACTGGAGCTGTGAGACTGTGGCAGTAAACAGAACCGAACTCGGGTCACTGGAGCTGTGAGACTGTGGCAGTAAACAGAACCGAACCCAGGTCACTGGAGCTGTGAGACTGTGGCAATAAACAGAACCGAACCCGGGTCACTGGAGCTGTGAGGCTGTGGCAGTAAACAGAACCGAACCCGGGTCACTGGAGCTGTGAGGCTGTGGCAGTAAACAGAACCGAACCCATGTCACTGGAGCTGTGAGACTGTGGCAGTAAACAGAACCGAACCCGGGTCACCGGAGCTGTGAGACTGTGGCAGTAAACAGAACCGAACCCAGGTCACTGGAGCTGTGAGACTGTGGCAGTAAACAGAACCGAACCCAGGTCACTGGAGCTGTGAGACTGTGGCAGTAAACAGAACCGAACCCTGGTCACCGGAGCTGTGAGACTGTGGCAGTAAACAGAACCGAACCCAGGTCACTGGAGCTGTGAGACTGTGGCAGTAAACAGAACCGAACCCGGGTCACCGGAGCTGTGAGACTGTGGCAGTAAACAGAACTGAACCCGGGTCACTGGAGCTGTGAGACTGTGGCAGTAAACAGAACCGAACCCAGGTCACTGGAGCTGTGAGACTGTGACAGTAAACAGAACTGAACCCAGGTCACTGGAGCTGTGAGACTGTGGCAGTAAACAGAACCGAACCCGGGACACTGGAGCTGTGAGACTGTGGCAGTAAACAGAACCGAACCCGGGACACTGGAGCTGTGAGACTGTGGCAGTAAACAGAACTGAACCCGGGTCACTGGAGCTGTGAGACTGTGGCAGTAAACAGAACCGAAATCGGGACACTGGAGGTGTGAGACTGTGGCAGTAAACAGAACCGAACCCGGGACACTGGAGCTGTGAGACTGTGGCAGTAAACAGAACCGAACCCGGGTCACTGGAGCTGTGAGACTGTGGCAGTAAACAGAACCGAACCCGGGACACTGGAGCTGTGAGACTGTGGCAGTAAACAGAACCGAACCGGGGTCACTGGAGATGTGAAACTGTGGCAGTAAACAGAACCGAACCCGGGACACTGGAGCTGTGAGACTGTGGCAGTAAACAGAACCGAACCCGGTACACTGGAGCTGTGAGACTGTGGCAGTAAACAGAACTGAACCCGGGACACTGGAGCTGTGAGACTGTGGCAGTAAACAGAACCGAACCCAGGTCACTGGAGCTGTGAGACTGTGGCAGTAAACAGAACCGAACCCGGGACACTGGAGCTGTGAGACTGTGGCAGTAAACAGAACCGAACCCGGGACACTGGAGCTGTGAGACTGTGGCAGTAAACAGAACCGAACCCGGGTCACTGGAGCTGTGAGACTGTGGCAGTAAACAGAACCGAACCCGGGTCACTGGAGCTGTGAGACTGTGGCAGTAAACAGAACCGAACCCGGGTCACTGAGCTGTGTGACTGTGGCAGTAAACAGAACCGAACCCAGGACACTGGAGCTGTGAGACTGTGACAGTAAACAGAACCGAACCCGGGACACTGGAGCTGTGAGACTGTGGCAGTAAACAGAACCGAACCCGGGACACTGGAGCTGTGAGACTGTGGCAGTAAACAGAACCGAACCCGGGACACTGGAGCTGTGAGACTGTGGCAGTAAACAGAACCGAACCCGGGTCACTGGAGCTGTGAGACTGTGGCAGTAAACAGAACCGAACCCGGGACACTGGAGCTGTGAGACTGTGGCAGTAAACAGAACCGAACCCGGGACACTGGAGCTGTGAGACTGTGGCAGTAAACAGAACCGAACCCGGGACACTGGAGCTGTGAGACTGTGGCAGTAAACAGAACCGAACCCGGGTCACTGGAGCTGTGTGACTGTGGCAGTAAACAGAACCGAACCCAGGACACTGGAGCTGTGAGACTGTGACAGTAAACAGAACCGAACCCGGGACACTGGAGCTGTGAGACTGTGGCAGTAAACAGAACCGAACCCGGGACACTGGAGCTGTGAGACTGTGGCAGTAAACAGAACCGAACCCAGGACACTGGAGCTGTGAGACTGTGACAGTAAACAGAACCGAACCCGGGACACTGGAGCTGTGAGACTGTGGCAGTAAACAGAACCGAACCCGGGACACTGGAGCTGTGAGACTGTGGCAGTAAACAGAACCGAACCAAGGACACTGGATCTGTGAGACTGTGACAGTAAACAGAACCGAACCCGGGACACTGGAGCTGTGAGACTGTGGCAGTAAACAGAACCGAACCCAGGTCACTGGAGCTGTGAGACTGTGGCAGTAAACAGAACCGAACCCGGGTCACTGGAGCTGTGAGACTGTGGCAGTAAACAGAACCGAACCCGGGTCACGGGAGCTGTGAGACTGTGGCAGTAAACAGAACCGAACCCGGGACACTGGAGCTGTGAGACTGTGGCAGTAAACAGAACCGAACCCAGGTCACTGGAGCTGTGAGACTGTGGCAGTAAACAGAACCGAACCCGGGACACTGGAGCTGTGAGACTGTGGCAGTAAACAGAACCGAACCCAGGTCACTGGAGCTGTGAGACTGTGGCAGTAAACAGAACCGAACCCGGGTCACTGGAGCTGTGAGACTCTGGCAGTAAACAGAATCGAACCCGGGACACTGGAGCTGTGAGGCTGTGGCAGTAAACAGAACCGAACCCGGGACACTGGAGCTGTGAGACTGTGGCAGTAAACAGAACCGAACACAGGACACTGGAGCTGTGAGACTGTGGCAGTAAACAGAACCGAACCCGGGACACTGGAGCTGTGAGACTGTGGCAGTAAACAGAACCGAACCCAGGACACTGGAGCTGTGAGACTGTGACAGTAAACAGAACCGAACACAGGACACTGGAGCTGTGAGACTGTGGCAGTAAACAGAACCGAACCCGGGACACTGGAGCTGTGAGACTGTGGCAGTAAACAGAACCGAACCCAGGTCACTGGAGCTGTGAGACTGTGGCAGTAAACAGAACCGAACCCAGGTCACTGGAGCTGTGAGACTGTGGCAGTAAACAGAACCGAACCCGGGTCACGGGAGCTGTGAGACTGTGGCAGTAAACAGAACCGAACCCGGGACACTGGAGCTGTGAGACTGTGGCAGTAAACTGAACCGAACCCGGGTCACTGGAGCTGTGAGGCTGTGGCAGTAAACAGAACCGAACCCGGGTCACTGGAGCTGTGAGGCTGTGGCAGTAAACTGAACCGAACCCGGGTCACTGGAGCTGTGAGGCTGTGGCAGTAAACAGAACCGAACCCGGGACACTGGAGCTGTGAGACTGTGGCAGTAAACAGAACTGAACCCAGGTCACTGGAGCTGTGAGACTGTGGCAGTAAACAGAACCGAACCCGGGACACCGGAGCTGTGAGACTGTGACAGTAAACAGAACTGAACCCATGTCACTGGAGCTGTGAGACTGTGGCAGTAAACAGAACCGAACCCGGGTCACCGGAGCTGTGAGACTGTGGCAGTAAACAGAACCGAACCCGGGTCACCGGAGCTGTGAGACTGTGGCAGTAAACAGAACCGAACCCAGGTCACTGGAGCTGTGAGACTGTGGCAGTAAACAGAACCGAACCCGGGTCACCGGAGCTGTGAGACTGTGGCAGTAAACAGAACCGAACCCGGGTCACTGGAGCTGTGAGACTGTGGCAGTAAACAGAACTGAACCCGGGTCACTGGAGCTGTGAGACTGTGGCAGTAAACAGAACCGAACCCAGGTCACTGGAGCTGTGAGACTGTGACAGTAAACAGAACCGAACCCGGGACACTGGAGCTGTGAGACTGTGGCAGTAAACAGAACCGAACCCGGGACACTGGAGCTGTGAGACTGTGGCAGTAAACAGAACTGAACCCGGGTCACTGGAGCTGTGAGACTGTGGCAGTAAACAGAACCGAACCCGGGACACTGGAGGTGTGAGACTGTGGCAGTAAACAGAACCGAACCCGGGACACTGGAGCTGTGAGACTGTGGCAGTAAACAGAACCGAACCCGGGTCACTGGAGCTGTGAGACTGTGGCAGTAAACAGAACCGAACCCGGGACACTGGAGCTGTGAGACTGTGGCAGTAAACAGAACCGAACCCGGGTCACTGGAGCTGTGAGACTGTGGCAGTAAACAGAACCGAACCCGGGACACTGGAGCTGTGAGACTGTGGCAGTAAACAGAACCGAACCCGGGACACTGGAGCTGTGAGACTGTGGCAGTAAACAGAACTGAACCCGGGACACTGGAGCTGTGAGACTGTGGCAGTAAACAGAACCGAACCCAGGTCACTGGAGCTGTGAGACTGTGGCAGTAAACAGAACCGAACCCGGGACACTGGAGCTGTGAGACTGTGGCAGTAAACAGAACCGAACCCGGGACACTGGAGCTGTGAGACTGTGGCAGTAAACATAACCGAACCCGGGTCACTGGAGCTGTGAGACTGTGGCAGTAAACAGAACCGAACCCGGGTCACTGGAGCTGTGAGACTGTGGCAGTAAACAGAACCGAACCCGGGTCACCGGAGCTGTGTGACTGTGGCAGTAAACAGAACCGAACCCGGGACACTGGAGCTGTGAGACTGTGGCAGTAAACAGAACCGAACCCAGGACACTGGAGCTGTGAGACTGTGACAGTAAACAGAACCGAACCCGGGACACTGGAGCTGTGAGACTGCGGCAGTAAACAGAAACGAACCCGGGACACTGGAGCTGTGAGACTGTGGCAGTAAACAGAACCGAACCCGGGACACTGGAGCTGTGAGACTGTGGCAGTAAACAGAACCGAACCCGGGACACTGGAGCTGTGAGACTGTGGCAGTAAACAGAACCGAACCAAGGACACTGGATCTGTGAGACTGTGACAGTAAACAGAACCGAACCCGGGACACTGGAGCTGTGAGACTGTGGCAGTAAACAGAACCGAACCAAGGTCACTGGAGCTGTGAGACTGTGGCAGTAAACAGAACCGAACCCGGGTCACTGGAGCTGTGAGACTGTGGCAGTAAACAGAACCGAACCCGGGTCACGGGAGCTGTGAGACTGTGGCAGTAAACAGAACCGAACCCAGGTCACTGGAGCTGTGAGACTGTGGCAGTAAACAGAACCGAACCCAGGTCACTGGAGCTGTGAGACTGTGGCAGTAAACAGAACCGAACCCGGGACACTGGAGCTGTGAGACTGTGGCAGTAAACAGAACCGAACCCAGGTCACTGGAGCTGTGAGACTGTGGCAGTAAACAGAACCGAACCCGGGTCACTGGAGCTGTGAGACTCTGGCAGTAAACAGAACCGAACCCGGGACACTGGAGCTGTGAGGCTGTGGCAGTAAACAGAACCGAACCCGGGACACTGGAGCTGTGAGACTGTGGCAGTAAACAGAACCGAACACAGGACACTGGAGCTGTGAGACTGTGGCAGTAAACAGAACCGAACCCGGGACACTGGAGCTGTGAGACTGTGGCAGTAAACAGAACCGAACCCAGGACACTGGAGCTGTGAGACTGTGACAGTAAACAGAACCGAACCCGTAACACTGGAGCTGTGAGACTGTGGCAGTAAACAGAACCGAACCCAGGTCACTGGAGCTGTGAGACTGTGGCAGTAAACAGAACCGAACCCGGGTCACTGGAGCTGTGAGACTGTGGCAGTAAACAGAACCGAACCCGGGTCACGGGAGCTGTGAGACTGTGGCAGTAAACAGAACCGAACCCGGGACACTGGAGCTGTGAGACTGTGGCAGTAAACAGAACCGAACCCAGGTCACTGGAGCTGAGAGACTGTGGCAGTAAACAGAACCGAACCCAGGTCACTGGAGCTGTGAGGCTGTGGCAGTAAACAGAACCGAACCCGGGTCACTGGAGCTGTGAGGCTGTGGCAGTAAACAGAACCGAACCCATGTCACTGGAGCTGTGAGACTGTGGCAGTAAACAGAACCGAACCCGGGTCACTGGAGCTGTGAGACTGCGGCAGTAAACAGAACCGAACCCGGGTCACCGGAGCTGTGAGACTGTGGCAGTAAACAGAACCGAACCCGGGTCACCGGAGCTGTGAGACTGTGGCAGTAAACTGAACCGAACCCGGGTCACTGGAGCTGTGAGGCTGTGGCAGTAAACAGAACCGAACCCGGGACACTGGAGCTGTGAGACTGTGGCAGTAAACAGAACTGAACCCATGTCACTGGAGCTGTGAGACTGTGGCAGTAAACAGAACCGAACCCGGGTCACCGGAGCTGTGAGACTGTGGCAGTAAACAGAACCGAACCCGGGTCACCGGAGCTGTGAGACTGTGGCAGTAAACAGAACCGAACCCAGGTCACTGGAGCTGTGAGACTGTGGCAGTAAACAGAACCGAACCCGGGTCACCGGAGCTGTGAGACTGTGGCAGTAAACAGAACCGAACCCGGGTCACTGGAGCTGTGAGACTGTGGCAGTAAACAGAACTGAACCCGGGTCACTGGAGCTGTGAGACTGTGGCAGTAAACAGAACCGAACCCAGGTCACTGGAGCTGTGAGACTGTGACAGTAAACAGAACCGAACCCGGGACACTGGAGCTGTGAGACTGTGGCAGTAAACAGAACCGAACCCGGGACACTGGAGCTGTGAGACTGTGGCAGTAAACAGAACTGAACCCGGGTCACTGGAGCTGTGAGACTGTGGCAGTAAACAGAACCGAACCCGGGACACTGGAGGTGTGAGACTGTGGCAGTAAACAGAACCGAACCCGGGACACTGGAGCTGTGAGACTGTGGCAGTAAACAGAACCGAACCCGGGTCACTGGAGCTGTGAGACTGTGGCAGTAAACAGAACCGAACCCGGGACACTGGAGCTGTGAGACTGTGGCAGTAAACAGAACCGAACCCGGGTCACTGGAGCTGTGAGACTGTGGCAGTAAACAGAACCGAACCCGGGACACTGGAGCTGTGAGACTGTGGCAGTAAACAGAACCGAACCCGGGACACTGGAGCTGTGAGACTGTGGCAGTAAACAGAACTGAACCCGGGACACTGGAGCTGTGAGACTGTGGCAGTAAACAGAACCGAACCCAGGTCACTGGAGCTGTGAGACTGTGGCAGTAAACAGAACCGAACCCGGGACACTGGAGCTGTGAGACTGTGGCAGTAAACAGAACCGAACCCGGGACACTGGAGCTGTGAGACTGTGGCAGTAAACAGAACCGAACCCGGGTCACTGGAGCTGTGAGACTGTGGCAGTAAACAGAACCGAACCCGGGTCACTGGAGCTGTGAGACTGTGGCAGTAAACAGAACCGAACCCGGGTCACTGGAGCTGTGTGACTGTGGCAGTCCCCAGAACAGAACCCAGGACACTGGAGCTGTGAGACTGTGGCAGTAAACAGAACCGAACCCGGGACACTGGAGCTGTGAGACTGTGGCAGTAAACAGAACCGAACCCAGGACACTGGAGCTGTGAGACTGTGACAGTAAACAGAACCGAACCCGGGACACTGGAGCTGTGAGACTGCGGCAGTAAACAGAACCGAACCCGGGACACTGGAGCTGTGAGACTGTGGCAGTAAACAGAACCGAACCCAGGACACTGGAGCTGTGAGACTGTGACAGTAAACAGAACCGAACCCGGGACACTGGAGCTGTGAGACTGTGGCAGTAAACAGAACCGAACCCGGGTCACTGGAGCTGTGAGACTGTGGCAGTAAACAGAACTGAACCCGGGTCACTGGAGCTGTGAGACTGTGGCAGTAAACAGAACCGAACCCAGGTCACTGGAGCTGTGAGACTGTGGCAGTAAACAGAACCGAACCAAGGACACTGGATCTGTGAGACTGTGACAGTAAACAGAACCGAACCAAGGACACTGGATCTGTGAGACTGTGACAGTAAACAGAACCGAACCAAGGACACTGGATCTGTGAGACTGTGACAGTAAACAGAACCGAACCCGGGACACTGGAGCTGTGAGACTGTGACAGTAAACAGAACTGAACCCGGGACACTGGAGCTGTGAGACTGTGGCAGTAAACAGAACCGAACCAAGGACACTGGATCTGTGAGACTGTGACAGTAAACAGAACCGAACCCGGGACACTGGAGCTGTGAGACTGTGGCAGTAAACAGAACCGAACCCAGGTCACTGGAGCTGTGAGACTGTGGCAGTAAACAGAACCGAACCCGGGTCACTGGAGCTGTGAGACTGTGGCAGTAAACAGAACCGAACCCGGGTCACGGGAGCTGTGAGACTGTGGCAGTAAACAGAACCGAACCCGGGACACTGGAGCTGTGAGACTGTGGCAGTAAACAGAACCGAACCCAGGTCACTGGAGCTGTGAGACTGTGGCAGTAAACAGAACCGAACCCGGGACACTGGAGCTGTGAGACTGTGGCAGTAAACAGAACCGAACCCAGGTCACTGGAGCTGTGAGACTGTGGCAGTAAACAGAACCGAACCCGGGTCACTGGAGCTGTGAGACTCTGGCAGTAAACAGAACCGAACCCGGGACACTGGAGCTGTGAGGCTGTGGCAGTAAACAGAACCGAACCCGGGACACTGGAGCTGTGAGACTGTGGCAGTAAACAGAACCGAACACAGGACACTGGAGCTGTGAGACTGTGGCAGTAAACAGAACCGAACCCGGGACACTGGAGCTGTGAGACTGTGGCAGTAAACAGAACCGAACCCAGGACACTGGAGCTGTGAGACTGTGACAGTAAACAGAACCGAACCCGTAACACTGGAGCTGTGAGACTGTGGCAGTAAACAGAACCGAACCCAGGTCACTGGAGCTGTGAGACTGTGGCAGTAAACAGAACCGAACCCGGGTCACTGGAGCTGTGAGACTGTGGCAGTAAACAGAACCGAACCCGGGTCACGGGAGCTGTGAGACTGTGGCAGTAAACAGAACCGAACCCGGGACACTGGAGCTGTGAGACAGTGGCAGTAAACAGAACCGAACCCAGGTCACTGGAGCTGTGAGGCTGTGGCAGTAAACAGAACCGAACCCATGTCACTGGAGCTGTGAGACTGTGGCAGTAAACAGAACCGAACCCGGGTCACTGGAGCTGTGAGACTGCGGCAGTAAACAGAACCGAACCCGGGTCACCGGAGCTGTGAGACTGTGGCAGTAAACAGAACCGAACCCGGGTCACCGGAGCTGTGAGACTGTGGCAGTAAACAGAACCGAACCCATGTCACTGGAGCTGTGATACTGTGGCAGTAAACAGAACCGAACCCGGGTCACCGGAGCTGTGAGACTGTGGCAGTAAACAGAACCGAACCCGGGTCACTGGAGCTGTGAGACTGTGGCAGTAAACAGAACCGAACCCGGGTCACCGGAGCTGTGAGACTGTGGCAGTAAACAGAACCGAACCCGGGTCACTGGAGCTGTGAGACTGTGGCAGTAAACAGAACTGAACCCGGGTCACTGGAGCTGTGAGACTGTGGCAGTAAACAGAACCGAACCCAGGTCACTGGAGCTGTGAGACTGTGACAGTAAACAGAACCGAACCCAGGTCACTGGAGCTGTGAGGCTGTGGCAGTAAACAGAACCGAACCCGGGTCACTGGAGCTGTGAGACTGTGGCAGTAAACAGAACCGAACCCAGGTCACTGGAGCTGTGAGACTGTGGCAGTAAACAGAACCGAACCCAGGTCACTGGAGCTGTGAGACTGTGACAGTAAACAGAACCGAACCCAGGACACTGGAGCTGTGAGACTGTGACAGTAAACAGAACCAAACCCGGGTCACTGGAGCTGTGAGACTGTGGCAGTAAACAGAACCGAACCCGGGACACTGGAGCTGTGAGACTGTGGCAGTAAACAGAACCGAACCCAGGTCACTGGAGCTGTGAGACTGTGGCAGTGAACAGAACCGAACCCGGGACACTGGAGCTGTGAGACTGTGGCAGTAAACAGAACCGAACCCAGGTCACTGGAGCTGTGAGACTGTGGCAGTAAACAGAACCGAACCCGGGTCACTGGAGCTGTGAGACTGTGGCAGTAAACAGAACCAAACCCGGGACACTGGAGCTGTGAGACTGTGGCAGTAAACAGAACCGAACCCGGGACACTGGAGCTGTGAGACTGTGGCAGTAAACAGAACCGAACACAGGACACTGGAGCTGTGAGACTGTGACAGTAAACAGAACCGAACCCGGGTCACTGGAGCTGTGAGACTGTGGCAGTAAACAGAACCGAACCCAGGACACTGGAGCTGTGAGACTGTGACAGTAAACAGAACCGAACCCGGGACACTGGAGCTGTGAGACTGTGGCAGTAAAGAGAACCGAACCCAGGTCACTGGAGCTGTGAGACTGTGGCAGTAAACAGAACCGAACCCGGGTCACTGCAGCTGTGAGACTGTGGCAGTAAACAGAACCGAACCCGGGTCACGGGAGCTGTGAGACTGTGGCAGTAAACAGAACCGAACCCGGGACACTGGAGCTGTGAGACTGTGGCAGTAAACAGAACCGAACCCAGGTCACTGGAGCTGTGAGACTGTGGCAGTAAACAGAACCGAACCCGGGACACTGGAGCTGTGAGACTGTGGCAGTAAACAGAACCGAACCCGGGTCACGGGAGCTGTGAGACTGTGGCAGTAAACAGAACCGAACCCGGGACACTGGAGCTGTGAGACTGTGGCAGTAAACAGAACCGAACCCGGGTCACGGGAGCTGTGAGACTGTGGCAGTAAACAGAACCGAACCCGGGACACTGGAGCTGTGAGACTGTGGCAGTAAACAGAACCGAACCCGGGTCACTGGAGCTGTGAGACTGTGGCAGTAAACAGAACCGAACCCGGGTCACTGGAGCTGTGAGACTGTGGCAGTAAACAGAACCGAACCCGGGTCACTGGAGCTGTGAGGCTGTGGCAGTAAACAGAACCGAACCCGGGACACTGGAGCTGTGAGGCTGTGGCAGTAAACAGAACCGAACCCATGTCACTGGAGCTGTGAGACTGTGGCAGTAAACAGAACCGAACCCGGGTCACTGGAGCTGTGAGGCTGTGGCAGTAAACAGAACCGAACCCATGTCACTGGAGCTGTGAGACTGTGGCAGTAAACAGAACCGAACCCAGGTCACTGGAGCTGTGAGACTGTGGCAGTAAACAGAACCGAACCCGGGTCACTGGAGCTGTGAGACTGTGGCAGTAAACAGAACCGAACCCATGTCACTGGAGCTGTGAGACTGTGGCAGTAAACAGAACCGAACCCAGGTCACTGGAGCTGTGAGACTGTGGCAGTAAACAGAACCGAACCCAGGTCACTGGAGCTGTGAGACTGTGGCAGTAAACAGAACCGAACCCGGGTCACTGGAGCTGTGAGACTGTGGCAGTAAACAGAACCGAACCCGTGTCACTGGAGCTGTGAGACTGTGGCAGTAAACAGAACCGAACCCGGGTCACCGGAGCTGTGAGACTGTGGCAGTAAACAGAACCGAACCCAGGTCACTGGAGCTGTGAGACTGTGGCAGTAAACAGAACCGAACCCAGGTCACTGGAGCTGTGAGGCTGTGGCAGTAAACAGAACCGAACCCGGGTCACTGGAGCTGTGAGACTGTGGCAGTAAACAGAACCGAACCCAGGTCACTGGAGCTGTGAGACTGTGGCAGTAAACAGAACCGAACCCAGGACACTGGAGCTGTGAGACTGTGACAGTACACAGAACCAAACCCGGGTCACTGGAGCTGTGAGACTGTGGCAGTAAACAGAACCAAACCCGGGTCACCGGAGCTGTGAGACTGTGGCAGTAAACAGAACCAAACCCGGGTCACTGGAGCTGTGAGACTGTGGCAGTAAACAGAACCGAACCCAGGTCACTGGAGCTGTGAGACTGTGGCAGTAAACAGAACCAAACCCGGGTCACTGGAGGTGTGAGACTGTGGCAGTAAACAGAACCGAACCCGGGACACTGGAGCTGTGAGACTGTGGCAGTAAACAGAACCGAACCCGGGTCACTGGAGCTGTGAGACTGTGGCAGTAAACAGAACCGAACCCGGGACACTGGAGCTGTGAGACTGTGGCAGTAAACAGAACCGAACCCGGGTCACTGGAGCTGTGAGACTGTGGCAGTAAACAGAACCGAACCCGGGACACTGGAGCTGTGAGACTTTGGCAGTAAACAGAACCGAACCCGGGACACTGGAGCTGTGAGACTGTGGCAGTAAACAGAACTGAACCCGGGACACTGGAGCTGTGAGACTGTGGCAGTAAACAGAACCGAACCCAGGTCACTGGAGCTGTGAGACTGTGGCAGTAAACAGAACCGAACCCGGGACACTGGAGCTGTGAGACTGTGGCAGTAAACAGAACCGAACCCGGGACACTGGAGCTGTGAGACTGTGGCAGTAAACAGAACCGAACCCGGGTCACTGGAGCTGTGAGACTGTGGCAGTAAACAGAACCGAACCCAGGTCACTGGAGCTGTGAGACTGTGGCAGTAAACAGAACCGAACCCGGGTCACTGGAGCTGTGAGACTGTGGCAGTAAACAGAACCGAACCCGGGACACTGGAGCTGTGAGACTGTGGCAGTAAACAGAACCGAACCCGGGACACTGGAGCTGTGAGACTGTGGCAGTAAACAGAACCGAACCCGGGTCACTGGAGCTGTGAGACTGTGGCAGTAAACAGAACCGAACCCAGGTCACTGGAGCTGTGAGACTGTGGCAGTAAACAGAACCGAACCCGGGTCACTGGAGCTGTGAGACTGTGGCAGTCCCCAGAACCGAACCCAGGACACTGGAGCTGTGAGACTGTGGCAGTAAACAGAACCGAACCCGGGACACTGGAGCTGTGAGACTGTGGCAGTAAACAGAACCGAACCCAGGACACTGGAGCTGTGAGACTGTGACAGTAAACAGAACCGAACCCGGGACACTGGAGCTGTGAGACTGTGGCAGTAAACAGAACCGAACCCGGGACACTGGAGCTGTGAGACTGCGGCAGTAAACAGAACCGAACCCGGGTCACTGGAGCTGTGAGACTGTGGCAGTAAACAGAACCGAACCCAGGACACTGGAGCTGTGAGACTGTGACAGTAAACAGAACCGAACCCGGGACACTGGAGCTGTGAGACTGTGGCAGTAAACAGAACCGAACCCGGGACACTGGAGCTGTGAGACTGTGGCAGTAAACAGAACCGAACCCAGGACACTGGATCTGTGAGACTGTGACTGTAAACAGAACCGAACCCGGGACACTGGAGCTGTGAGACTGTGGCAGTAAACAGAACCGAACCCAGGTCACTGGATCTGTGAGACTGTGGCAGTAAACAGAACCGAACCCGGGTCACTGGAGCTGTGAGACTGTGGCAGTAAACAGAACCGAACCCGGGACACTGGAGCTGTGAAACTGTGGCAGTAAACAGAACCGAACCCGGGTCACGGGAGCTGTGAGACTGTGGCAGTAAACAGAACCGAACCCGGGACACTGGAGCTGTGAGACTGTGGCAGTAAACAGAACCGAACCCAGGTCACTGGAGCTGTGAGACTGTGGCAGTAAACAGAACCGAACCCGGGACACTGGAGCTGTGAGACTGTGGCAGTAAACAGAACCGAACCCAGGTCACTGGAGCTGTGAGACTGTGGCAGTAAACAGAACCGAACCCGGGTCACTGGAGCTGTGAGACTCTGGCAGTAAACAGAACCGAACCCGGGACACTGGAGCTGTGAGACTGTGGCAGTAAACAGAACCGAACACAGGACACTGGAGCTGTGAGACTGTGGCAGTAAACAGAACCGAACCCGGGACACTGGAGCTGTGAGACTGTGGCAGGAAACAGAACCGAACCCGGGACACTGGAGCTGTGAGACTGTGGCAGTAAACAGAACTGAACCCGGGTCACTGGAGCTGTGAGACTGTGGCAGTAAACAGAACCGAACCCGGGACACTGGAGGTGTGAGACTGTGGCAGTAAACAGAACCGAACCCGGGACACTGGAGCTGTGAGACTGTGGCAGTAAACAGAACCGAACCCGGGTCACTGGAGCTGTGAGACTGTGGCAGTAAACAGAACCGAACCCGGGACACTGGAGCTGTGAGACTGTGGCAGTAAACAGAACCGAACCCGGGTCACTGGAGCTGTGAGACTGTGGCAGTAAACAGAACCGAACCCGGGACACTGGAGCTGTGAGACTTTGGCAGTAAACAGAACCGAACCCGGGACACTGGAGCTGTGAGACTGTGGCAGTAAACAGAACTGAACCCGGGACACTGGAGCTGTGAGACTGTGGCAGTAAACAGAACCGAACCCAGGTCACTGGAGCTGTGAGACTGTGGCAGTAAACAGAACCGAACCCGGGACACTGGAGCTGTGAGACTGTGGCAGTAAACAGAACCGAACCCAGGTCACTGGAGCTGTGAGACTGTGGCAGTAAACAGAACCGAACCCAGGTCACTGGAGCTGTGAGACTGTGGCAGTAAACAGAACTGAACCCAGGTCACTGGAGCTGTGAGACTGTGGCAGTAAACAGAACCGAACCCAGGACACTGGAGCTGTGAGACTGTGACAGTAAACAGAACCGAACCCGGGACACTGGAGCTGTGAGACTGTGGCAGTAAACAGAACCGAACCCGGGACACTGGAGCTGTGTGACTGTGGCAGTAAACAGAACCGAACCCAGGACACTGGAGCTGTGAGACTGTGACAGTAAACAGAACCGAACCCGGGACACTGGAGCTGTGAGACTGTGGCAGTAAACAGAACCGAACCCGGGACACTGGAGCTGTGAGACTGTGGCAGTAAACAGAACCGAACCCAGGACACTGGATCTGTGAGACTGTGACTGTAAACAGAACCGAACCCGGGACACTGGAGCTGTGAGACTGTGGCAGTAAACAGAACCGAACCCAGGTCACTGGAGCTGTGAGACTGTGGCAGTAAACAGAACCGAACCCGGGTCACTGGAGCTGTGAGACTGTGGCAGTAAACAGAACCGAACCCGGGTCACTGGAGCTGTGAGACTGTGGCAGTAAACAGAACCGAACCCGGGACACTGGAGCTGTGAGACTGTGGCAGTAAACAGAACCGAACCCAGGTCACTGGAGCTGTGAGACTGTGGCAGTAAACAGAACCGAACCCGGGACACTGGAGCTGTGAGACTCTGGCAGTAAACAGAACCGAACCCGGGACACTGGAGCTGTGAGACTCTGGCAGTAAACAGAACCGAACCCGGGACACTGGAGCTGTGAGACTGTGGCAGTAAACAGAACCGAACCCGGGTCACCGGAGCTGTGAGACTGTGGCAGTAAACAGGACCGAACCCGGGTCACTGGAGCTGTGAGACTGTGGCAGTAAACAGAACCGAACCCGGGACACTGGAGCTGTGAGACTGTGGCAGTAAACAGAACCGAACCCAGGACACTGGAGCTGTGAGACTGTGGCAGTAAACAGAACCGAACCCGGGACACTGGAGCTGTGAGACTGTGGCAGTAAACAGAACCGAACCCAGGTCACTGGAGCTGTGAGACTGTGGCAGTAAACAGAACCGAACCCGGGACACTGGAGCTGTGAGACTGTGGCAGTAAACAGAACCGAACCCAGGTCACTGGAGCTGTGAGACTGTGACAGTAAACAGAACCGAACCCGGGTCACTGGAGCTGTGAGACTGTGGCAGTAAACAGAACCGAACCCGGGTCACGGGAGCTGTGAGACTGTGGCAGTAAACAGAACCGAACCCGGGACACTGGAGCTGTGAGACTGTGGCAGTAAACAGAACCGAACCCAGGTCACTGGAGCTGTGAGACTGTGACAGTAAACAGAACCAAACCCGGGTCACTGGAGCTGTGAGACTGTGGCAGTAAACAGAACCGAACCCGGGACACTGGAGCTGTGAGACTGTGGGAGTAAACAGAACCGAACCCGGGTCACTGGAGCTGTGAGACTGTGGCAGTAAACAGAACTGAACCCGGGACACTGGAGCTGTGAGACTGTGGCAGTAAACAGAACCGAACACAGGACACTGGAGCTGTGAGACTGTGACAGTAAACAGAACCGAACCCGGGACACTGGAGCTGTGAGACTGTGGCAGTAAACAGAACCGAACCCGGGACACTGGAGCTGTGAGACTGTGGCAGTAAACAGAACCGAACACAGGACACTGGAGCTGTGAGACTGTGGCAGTAAACAGAACCGAACCCGGGACACTGGAGCTGTGAGACTGTGGCAGTAAACAGAACCGAACACAGGACACTGGAGCTGTGAGACTGTGGCAGTAAACAGAACCGAACCCGGGACACTGGAGCTGTGAGACTGTGGCAGTAAACAGAACCGAACCCAGGTCACTGGAGCAGTGAGACTGTGACAGTAAACAGAACCGAACCCGGGACACTGGAGCTGTGAGACTGTGGCAGTAAACAGAACCGAACCCGGGACACTGGAGCTGTGAGACTGTGGCAGTAAACAGAACCGAACCCGGGACACTGGAGCTGTGAGACTGTGGCAGTAAACAGAACCGAACCCGGGACACTGGAGCTGTGAGACTGTGGCAGTAAACTGAACCGAACCCGGGTCACTGGAGCTGTGAGGCTGTGGCAGTAAACTGAACCGAACCCGGGTCACTGGAGCTGTGAGGCTGTGGCAGTAAACAGAACTGAACCCAGGTCACTGGAGCTGTGAGACTGTGGCAGTAAACAGAACCGAACCCAGGACACTGGAGCTGTGAGGCTGTGGCAGTAAACTGAACCGAACCCGGGTCACTGGAGCTGTGAGGCTGTGGCAGTAAACAGAACCGAACCCGGGTCACCGGAGCTGTGAGACTGTGGCAGTAAACAGAACCGAACCCGGGTCACTAGAGCTGTGAGACTGTGGCAGTAAACAGAACCGAACCCGGGTCACCGGAGCTGTGAGACTGTGGCAGTAAACAGAACCGAACCCAGGTCACTGGAGCTGTGAGACTGTGGCAGTAAACAGAACCGAACCCGGGTCACTGGAGCTGTGAGACTGTGGCAGTAAACAGAACCGAACCCGGGTCACTGGAGCTGTGAGACTGTGGCAGTAAACAGAACTGAACCCGGGTCACTGGAGCTGTGAGACTGTGGCAGTAAACAGAACCGATCCCAGGTCACTGGAGCTGTGAGACTGTGACAGTAAACAGAACCGAACCCAGGTCACTGGAGCTGTGAGGCTGTGGCAGTAAACAGAACCGAACCCGGGACACTGGAGCTGTGAGACTGTGGCAGTAAACAGAACCGAACCCAGGTCACCGGAGCTGTGAGACTGTGGCAGTAAACAGAACCAAACCCGGGTCACTGGAGCTGTGAGACTGTGGCAGTAAACAGAACTGAACCCGGGTCACTGGAGCTGTGAGACTGTGACAGTAAACAGAACCAAACCCGGGTCACTGGAGCTGTGAGACTGTGGCAGTAAACAGAACCGAACCCAGGTCACTGAAGCTGTGAGACTGTGGCAGTAAACAGAACCGAACCCGGGTCACTGGAGCTGTGAGACTGTGGCAGTAAACAGAACCGAACCCGGGTCACTGGAGCTGTGAGACTGTGGCAGTAAACAGAACCGAACACAGGTCACTGGAGCTGTGAGACTGTGGCAGTAAACAGAACCGAACCCAGGTCACTGGAGCTGTGAGACTGTGGCAGTAAACAGAACCGAACCCAGGTCACTGGAGCTGTGAGACTGTGGCAGTAAACAGAACCGAACCCGGGACACTGGAGCTGTGAGACTGTGGCAGTAAACAGAACTGAACCCGGGTCACTGGAGCTGTGAGACTGTGACAGTAAACAGAACCGAACCCGGGACACTGGAGCTGTGAGACTGTGGCAGTAAACAGAACCGAACCCGGGTCACTGGAGCTGTGAGACTGTGGCAGTAAACAGAACCGAACCCGGGACACTGGAGCTGTGAGACTGTGGCAGTAAACAGAACCGAACCCGGGACACTGGAGCTGTGAGACTGTGGCAGTAAACAGAACCGAACCCGGGACACTGGAGCTGTGAGACTGTGGCAGTAAACAGAACTGAACCCGGGACACTGGAGCTGTGAGACTGTGGCAGTAAACAGAACCGAACCCGGGACACTGGAGCTGTGAGACTGTGGCAGTAAACAGAACCGAACCCGGGTCACTGGAGCTGTGAGACTGTGGCAGTAAACAGAACTGAACCCGGGACACTGGAGCTGTGAGACTGTGGCAGTAAACAGAACCGAACCCGGGTCATTGGAGCTGTGTGACTGTGGCAGTAAACAGAACTGAACCCAGGTCACTGGAGCTGTGAGACTGTGGCAGTAAACAGAACTGAACCCGGGTCACTGGAGCTGTGAGGCTGTGACAGTAAACAGAACCGAACCCGGGACACTGGAGCTGTGAGACTGTGGCAGTAAACAGAACCGAACCCAGGACACTGGAGCTGTGAGACTGTGACAGTAAACAGAACCGAACCCGGGACACTGGAGCTGTGAGACTGTGGCAGTAAACAGAACCGAACCCGGGACACTGGAGCTGTGAGACTGTGGCAGTAAACAGAACCGAACCCGGGACACTGGAGCTGTGAGACTGTGACAGTAAACAGAACCGAACCCAGGTCACTGGAGCTGTGAGACTGTGGCAGTAAACAGAACCGAACCCAGGACACTGGAGCTGTGAGACTGTGACAGTAAACAGAACCGAACCCGGGACACTGGAGCTGTGAGACTGTGGCAGTAAACAGAACCGAACCCGGGACACTGGAGCTGTGAGACTGTGGCAGTAAACAGAACCGAACCCGGGACACTGGAGCTGTGAGACTGTGACAGTAAACAGAACCGAACCCGGGACACTGGAGCTGTGAGACTGTGGCAGTAAACAGAACCGAACCCAGGTCACTGGAGCTGTGAGACTGTGGCAGTAAACAGAACCGAACCCGGGACACTGGAGCTGTGAGACTGTGGCAGTAAACAGAACCGAACCCGGGTCACTGGAGCTGTGAGACTGTGGCAGTAAACAGAACCGAACCCAGGTCACTGGAGCTGTGAGACTGTGGCAGTAAACAGAACCGAACCCGGGACACTGAAGCTGTGAGACTGTGGCAGTAAACAGAACAGAACCCGGGACACTGGAGCTGTGAGACTGTGGCAGTAAACAGAACTGAACCCGGGACACTGGAGCTGTGAGACTGTGGCAGTAAACAGAACCGAACCCGGGTCACTGGAGCTGTGAGACTGTGGCAGTAAACAGAACCGAACCCGGGACACTGGAGCTGTGAGACTGTGGCAGTAAACAGAACTGAACCCGGGACACTGGAGCTGTGAGACTGTGGCAGTAAACAGAACCGAACCCAGGACACTGGAGCTGTGAGACTGTGGCAGGAAACAGAACCGAATCCGGGACACTGGAGCTGTGAGACTGTGGCAGTAAACAGAACCGAACCCGGGACACTGGACCGGTGAGGCTGTGGCAGTAAACAGAACCGAACCCAGGTCACTGGAGCTGTGAGACTGTGACAGTAAACAGAACCGAACCCAGGACACTGGAGCTGTGAGACTGTGGCAGTAAACAGAACCGAACCCGGGACATTGGAGCTGTGAGACTGTGGCAGTAAACAGAACCGAACCCAGGTCACTGGAGCTGTGAGACTGTGGCAGTAAACAGAACCGAACCCAGGTCACTGGAGCTGTGAGACTGTGACACTAAACAGAACCGAACCCGGGTCACTGGAGCTGTGAGACTGTGGCAGTAAACAGAACCGAACCCGGGTCACTGGAGCTGTGAGACTGTGGCAGTAAACAGAACTGAACCCAGGTCACTGGAGCTGTGAGACTGTGGCAGTAAACAGAACTGAACCCAGGTCACCGGTGCTGTGAGACTGTGGCAGTAAACAGAACCGAACCCAGGTCACTGGAGCTGTGAGACTGTGGCAGTAAACAGAACCGAACCCGGGTCACTGGAGCTGTGAGGCTGTGGCAGTAAACAGAACCGAACCCGGGACACTGGAGCGGTGAGACTGTGGCAGTAAACAGAACCGAACCCGGGACACTGGAGCTGTGAGACTGTGGCAGTAAACAGAACTGAACCCGGGACACTGGAGCTGTGAGACTGTGGCAGTAAACAGAACCGAACCCGGGTCACTGGAGCTGTGAGACTGTGGCAGTAAACAGAACCGAACCCGGGACACTGGAGCTGTGAGACTGTGGCAGTAAACAGAACAGAACCCGGGACACTGGAGCTGTGAGACTGTGGCAGTAAACAGAACTGAACCCGGGACACTGGAGCTGTGAGACTGTGGCAGTAAACAGAACCGAACCCAGGACACTGGAGCTGTGAGACTGTGGCAGGAAACAGAACCGAATCCGGGACACTGGAGCTGTGAGACTGTGGCAGTAAACAGAACCGAACCCGGGACACTGGAGCTGTGAGGCTGTGGCAGTAAACAGAACCGAACCCGGGACATTGGAGCTGTGAGACTGTGGCAGTAAACAGAACCGAACCCAGGTCACTGGAGCTGTGAGACTGTGGCAGTAAACAGAACCGAACCCAGGTCACTGGAGCTGTGAGACTGTGACAGTAAACAGAACCGAACCCAGGACACTGGAGCTGTGAGACTGTGGCAGTAAACAGAACCGAACCCGGGACATTGGAGCTGTGAGACTGTGGCAGTAAACAGAACCGAACCCAGGTCACTGGAGCTGTGAGACTGTGGCAGTAAACAGAACCGAACCCAGGTCACTGGAGCTGTGAGACTGTGACACTAAACAGAACCGAACCCGGGTCACTGGAGCTGTGAGACTGTGGCAGTAAACAGAACTGAACCCAGGTCACTGGAGCTGTGAGACTGTGGCAGTAAACAGAACTGAACCCAGGTCACCGGTGCTGTGAGACTGTGGCAGTAAACAGAACCGAACCCAGGTCACTGGAGCTGTGAGACTGTGGCAGTAAACAGAACCGAACCCGGGTCACTGGAGCTGTGAGGCTGTGGCAGTAAACAGAACCGAACCCGGGACACTGGAGCGGTGAGACTGTGGCAGTAAACAGAACCGAACCCGGGTCACTGGAGCTGTGAGACTGTGGCAGTAAACAGAACCGAACCCGGGTCACTGGAGCTGTGAGACTGTGGCAGTAAACAGAACCGAACCCGGGACACTGGAGCTGTGAGACTGTGACAGTAAACAGAACTGAACCCGGGTCACTGGAGCGGTGAGACTGTGGCAGTAAACAGAACCGAACCCAGGTCACTGGAGCTGTGAGACTGTGGCAGTAAACAGAACCGAACCCAGTTCACTGGAGCTGTGAGACTGTGGCAGTAAACAGAACCGAACCCGGGACCCTGGAGCTGTGAGACTGTGGCAGTAAACAGAACCGAACCCGGGTCACTGGAGCTGTGAGACTGTGGCAGTAAACAGAACCGAACCCAGGTCACTGGAGCTGTGAGACTGTGGCAGTAAACAGAACCGAACCCGGGTCACTGGAGCTGTGTGACTGTGGCAGTCCCCAGAACCGAACCCAGGACACTGGAGCTGTGAGACTGTGACAGTAAACAGAACCGAACCCGGGACACTGGAGCTGTGAGACTGTGGCAGTAAACAGAACCGAACCCGGGACACTGGAGCTGTGAGACTGTGGCAGTAAACAGAACCGAACCCGGGACACTGGAGCTGTGAGACTGTGACAGTAAGCAGAACCGAACCCAGGACACTGGAGCTGTGAGACTGTGACAGTAAGCAGAACCGAACCCAGGACACTGGAGCTGTGAGACTGTGACAGTAAGCAGAACCGAACCCGGGACACTGGAGCTGTGAGACTGTGGCAGTAAACAGAACCGAACCCGGGACACTGGAGCTGTGAGACTGTGGCAGTAAACAGAACCGAACCCGGGACACTGGAGCTGTGAGACTGTGGCATTAAACAGAACCGAACCCGGGTCACTGGAGCTGTGAGACTGTGGCAGTAAACAGAACCGAACCCGGGACACTGGAGCTGTGAGACTGTGGCAGTAAACAGAACTGAACCCGGGACACTGGAGCTGTGAGACTGTGGCAGTAAACAGAACCGAACCCGGGACACTGGAGCTGTGAGACTGTGACAGTAAGCAGAACCGAACCCGGGACACTGGAGCTGTGAGACTGTGACAGTAAACAGAACCGAACCCAGGTCACTGGAGCTGTGAGACTGTGGCAGTAAACAGAACCAAACCCAGGTCACTGGAGCTGTGAGACTGTGGCAGTAAACAGAACCGAACCCAGGTCACTGGAGCTGTGAGACTGTGGCAGTAAACAGAACCGAACCCGGGACACTGAAGCTGTGAGACTGTGGCAGTAAACAGAACCGAACCCGGGACACTGGAGCTGTGAGACTGTGACAGTAAACAGAACCGAACCCAGGTCACTGGAGCTGTGAGACTGTGGCAGTAAACAGAACCGAACCCGGGACACTGGAGCTGTGAGACTGTGGCAGTAAACAGAACCGAACCCGGGTCACTGGAGCTGTGTGACTGTGGCAGTCCCCAGAACCGAACCCAGGACACTGGAGCTGTGAGACTGTGACAGTAAACAGAACCGAACCCGGGACACTGGAGCTGTGAGACTGTGGCAGTAAACAGAACCGAACCCGGGACACTGGAGCTGTGAGACTGTGGCAGTAAACAGAACCGAACCCAGGACACTGGAGCTGTGAGACTGTGGCAGTAAACAGAACTGAACCCGGGACACTGGAGCTGTGAGACTGTGGCAGTAAACAGAACCGAATCCGGGACACTGGAGCGGTGAGGCTGTGGCAGTAAACAGAACCGAACCCAGGTCACTGGAGCTGTGAGACTGTGACAGTAAACAGAACCGAACCCAGGTCACTGGAGCTGTGAGACTGTGGCAGTAAACAGAACTGAACCCGGGACACTGGAGCTGTGAGACTGTGGCAGTAAACAGAACCGAACCCAGGACACTGGAGCTGTGACACTGTGGCAGTAAACAGAACTGAACCCGGGACACTGGAGCTGTGAGACTGTGGCAGTAAACAGAACCGAATCCGGGACACTGGAGCGGTGAGGCTGTGGCAGTAAACAGAACCGAACCCAGGTCACTGGAGCTGTGAGACTGTGACAGTAAACAGAACCGAACCCAGGTCACTGGAGCTGTGAGACTGTGGCAGTAAACAGAACCGAACCCGGGTCACTGGAGCTGTGAGACTGTGGCAGTAAACAGAACCGAACCCAGGTCACTGGAGCTGTGAGACTGTGGCAGTAAACAGAACTGAACCCGGGACATTGGAGCTGTGAGACTGTGGCAGTAAACAGAACCGAACCCAGGTCACTGGAGCTGTGAGGCTGTGGCAGTAAACAGAACCGAACCCAGGTCACTGGAGCTGTGAGACTGTGGCAGTAAACAGAACCGAACCCAGGTCACTGGAGCTGTGAGACTGTGGCAGTAAACAGAACCGAACCCAGGTCACTGGAGCTGTGAGACTGTGACAGTAAACAGAACCGAACCCAGGTCACTGGAGCTGTGAGACTGTGACACTAAACAGAACCGAACCCGGGTCACTGGAGCTGTGAGACTGTGGCAGTAAACAGAACCGAACCCGGGTCACTGGAGCTGTGAGACTGTGGCAGTAAACAGAACCGAACCCAGGTCACTGGAGCTGTGAGACTGTGGCAGTAAACAGAACTGAACCCAGGTCACTGGAGCTGTGAGACTGTGGCAGTAAACAGAACCGAACCCAGGTCACTGGAGCTGTGAGACTGTGGCAGTAAACAGAACTGAACCCAGGTCACCGGAGCTGTGAGACTGTGGCAGTAAACAGAACCGAACCCAGGTCACTGGAGCTGTGAGACTGTGGCAGTAAACAGAACCGAACCCGGGTCACTGGAGCTGTGAGGCTGTGGCAGTAAACAGAACTGAACCCGGGACACTGGAGCTGTGAGGCTGTGGCAGTAAACAGAACCGAACCCGGGACACTGGAGCTGTGAGACTGTGGCAGTAAACAGAACCGAACCCAGGTCACTGGAGCTGTGAGACTGTGGCAGTAAACAGAACCGAACCCAGGTCACTGGAGCTGTGAGACTGTGGCAGTAAACAGAACCGGACCCGGGTCACTGGAGCAGTGAGACTGTGGCAGTAAACAGAACCGAACCCGGGACACTGGAGCTGTGAGACTGTGGCAGTAAACAGAACCGAACCCAGTTCACTGGAGCTGTGAGACTGTGGCAGTAAACAGAACTGAACCCAGGTCACTGGAGCTGTGCGACTGTGGCAGTAAACAGAACCGAACCCGGGACACTGGAGCTGTGAGACTGTGGCAGTAAACAGAACCGAACCCAGCTCACTGGAGCTGTGAGACTGTGGCAGTAAACAGAACTGAACCCAGATTACTGGAGCTGTGAGACTGTGGCAGTAAACAGAACTGAACCCAGATCACTGGAGCTGTGAGACTGTGGCAGTAAACAGAACTGAACCCAGATTACTGGAGCTGTGAGACTGTGGCAGTAAACAGAACTGAACCCAGATCACTGGAGCTGTGAGACTGTGGCAGTAAACAGAACCGAACCCAGTTCACTGGAGCTGTGAGACTGTGGCAGTAAACAGAACTGAACCCAGATCACTGGAGCTGTGAGACTGTGGCAGTAAACAGAACTGAACCCAGATTACTGGAGCTGTGAGACTGTGGCAGTAAACAGAACTGAACCCAGATCACTGGAGCTGTGAGACTGTGGCAGTAAACAGAACAGAACCCGGGTCACTGGAGCTGTGAGGTTGCGGTACTAATACCTGTTACAAAAACAATACTCTGTTACATTGAGAGGCTGATTGACAGCGTCTCCAGACAGAGTTCATAAAAACAGCGAGTGCTGGAAATACTCAGCAGGTCGGGCAACATCTGTGCAGAGAGAAACAGAGTTAATAAAAACAGAGAGTGCTGGAAATATTCAGCAGGTCGGGCAACATCTGTGGAGAGAGAAACAGAGTTAATAAAAACTGAGAGTGCTGGAAATACTCAGCAGGTCGGGCAACATCTGTGGAGAGAGAAACAGAGTTAATAAAAACAGAGAGTGCTGGAAATATTCAGCAGGTCGGGCAACATCTGTGGAGAGAGAAACAGAGTTAATAAAAACAGAGAGTGCTGGAAATACTCAGCAGGTCGGGCAACATCTGTGGAGAGAGAAACAGAGTTAATAAAAACAGAGAGTGCTGGAAATACTCAGCAGGTCGGGCAACATCTGTGGAGAGAGAAACAGAGTTAATAAAAACAGAGAGTGCTGGAAATACTCAGCAGGTCGGGCAACATCTGTGGAGAGAGAAACAGAGTTAATAAAAACAGAGAGTGCTGGAAATACTCAGCAGGTCGGGCAACATCTGTGGAGAGAGAAACAGAGTTAATAAAAACAGAGAGTGCTGGAAATACTCAGCAGGTCAGGCAGCATCTGTGGAGAGAGAAACAGAGTTAATAAAAACAGAGAGTGCTGGAAATACTCAGCAGGTCGGGCAACATCTGTGGAGAGAGAAACAGAGTTAATAAAAACAGAGAGTGCTGGAAATACTCAGCAGGTCGGGCAACATCTGTGCAGAGAGAAACAGAGTTAATAAAAACAGAGAGTGCTGGAAATACTCAGCAGGTCGGGCAGCATCTGTGGAGAGAGAAACGGAGTTAATAAAAACAGAGAGTGCTGGAAATACTCAGCAGGTCGGGCAGCATCTGTGGAGAGAGAAACAGAGTTAATAAAAACAGAGAGTGCTGGAAATATTCAGCAGGTCGGGCAACATCTGTGCAGAGAGAAACGGAGTTAACGTTTCAGCTCTGTGACCCTTCATCAGAACTAACAGATATAAGAAATGTAAAAGATTTTAAGCAAGTAAAGCGGGGGTGGGGTAAGAGATAACAAAACAGAAGGTGTTGATAGGACAAGGTCACAGACTAACAGACCAGAAGGTCATGGAGCAAAGACAAACAATATGTTAATGTTTTGCTGAAAGACACTTTAATGTAAAGCTCTGTTATCTTGTACCTCCTGGAAGCAGACACTCTTCTCTCTGACCCATGGTGACTGCACTGTGACCCAGAATATGGTGACTTCACATCTTCTTTCTTTCAGCAGGAGATATTCAATTCAGGAATGTTTTAGCATGGTATAGGATGTGTTCATTTGACACCTGTTAGCTTTGACCATTTGTCCTTTGTCCTTGTCAGACAGTTTCAACACACAAAGATCAAGATTTGTTTTCTTTCAATGCCATTTTGGATACATTGTTCATTTTGTAAATTAAAGGCTGATTTTTTTTCCTTAAAGACAAAGATGGTTTCTGGAGCTCTTTGGAGTTATTTTCACGATTGTTGTATTATCACAGCTGTGGTTTGTGTGACAACTCCATGTGGATGTTAAACTGCAAGGGTGATTGCACTGTCAAAGGCCTCTCCAGTCCTTAAACTGTCAGTGTATCCTGCATTGCAAGGTGCTGTCACCGTGCAAGAGGTGATTGAATTACAAAGGACTATTAAACTGTCAGTGTATCCTGCATTGCAAGGTGCTGTCACCGTGCAAGAGGTGATTGAATTACAAAGGACTATTAAACTGTCAGTGTATCCTGCATTGCAAGGTGCTGTCACCGTGCAAGAGGTGATTGAATTACAAAGGACTATGAAACTGTCAGTGTATCCTGCATTGCAAGGTGCTGTCACCGTGCAAGAGGTGATTGAATTACAAAGGACTATTAAACTGTCATTGTATCCTGCATTGCAAGGTGCTGTCACCGTGCAAGAGGTGATTGAATTACAAAGGACTATTAAACTGTCAGTGTATCCTGCATTGCAAGGTGCTGTCACCGTGCAAGAGGTGATTGAATTACAAAGGACTATTAAACTGTCAGTGTATCCTGCATTGCAAGGTGCTGTCACCGTGCAAGAGGTGATTGAATTACAAAGGACTATTAAACTGTCATTGTATCCTGCATTGCAAGGTGCTGTCACCGTGCAAGAGGTGATTGAATTACAAAGGACTATTAAACTGTCAGTGTATCCTGCATTGCAAGGTGCTGTCACCGTGCAAGAGGTGATTGAATTACAAAGGACTATTAAACTGTCAGTGTATCCTGCATTGCAAGGTGCTGTCACCGTGCAAGAGGTGATTGAATTACAAAGGGTAATATCTTTGCAAGAGGCTTCTGCTTTCCATCACGTAGCTATTGAACTGCAAGAGTGTTCACACTACAAGAAGATATTACAGTGTAAGAGGCCATTGTAATGCAAAGTGTTATTGTATTAATTATGGATACTGTATTGTAAGCCCCCAATGTACTGCTTCAGGTTATTGCATTGCAAAGGGCAATTGCACTCCGATGAGCTATTGCTCTGTAAAAGTCCATTACTTTGCCAGTGTGCAATGTTATCAATGGGCGATTGCATGACTTAGCCCTATTGCATTGCAAGTAGTTGTTTCAGTGCATTGCCAAACATTCTTGGTTTTCTTGCGTTGCATGTGGATGTTGTATTGAAAGGGGCCATTGCATTGAAAGGGGCTCTGACATTGCAAGGATAATAGTCTGCAAGGGAGGGACTGTTGGACTGCAAGCGCTATTGCAATGAAATGCGTGTTGCATTGCTGGAGTTTTTGCTCTGCAAATACTTCTTGTATTGCAAGGTGCCTTTGCATTTTCATTGCAAGTGGATGTTGCACACCACGCTCCATTGCAAACTCAAAGACCTTTGCATTGGAAGGAGTTATTGCACTACCAAAGGTCCCTGCATTGCAAGCTGCTATTGCACTGCAAGAGGCTATTGCAATACAAGGATCATGCACACTAATGGTTCCATTACATTGCAACTGGATGTTACATGGCAAGTGTCTATTGTATTGAAAGTCACAATTGCAAAACAAATAGCTATTGCACTGCAGGGAAATTTTGTATTGCGAGATGGTTTCCATTGTGAGAGGATATTATATTTCAATAGGGTATCAAAAGGCAATTTGCTCTTGGACTGCACCTGGCTTTTGTACCATAAGCATGTTATGCAAAGCATAGAACTGTTGCACTGTCAGGGGAAAATACATTGTCAGGGTCTATTGCACACCAAAGAGCTTTTGCACTGCAAGAGGCTACTGAATTGTCATGGTCTGTTGTGTTCAAAAGGCTATAGCATTTCTTCACGTTATTGCTATGTCACTCTTAGAGAATATTACATTGCATGTTGTTTTTGCACTGTGAGTGGAGATTGCACTGCATGGGGCTATTGCTTTGTTAGTGGATGTTGTACTGCAAAGGCTATTGTACTACAAGTTTTTGTGTTGCATTGTAAGGGTCTAGTGCACCATAACTTCAATGGGATTTCAAATGCTTGTTGCATTGCAACATTCTATGACATCTCAAGGTGCTTTTTGCACTACAAGGGGCTGCAGCACTGCATGGGAAATTTGCATTACAATTGGATTTTAGATAGCAAGCCCCATTGCATTACATGGGCAAATGCACAGGAAAGGCCTCTGCATTGCAAGATGCTATTGTGCTGCTAGAGGTTCCTGCACTGCGAGGGACAATTACCCTGTCAGAGGTTCCTGTACTGCGAGGTACAATTACCCTGTCAGAGGTTCCTGTACTGCGAGGTACAATTACCCTGTCAGAGGTTCCTGTACTGCGAGGTACAATTACCCTGTCAGAGGTTCCTGCACTGCGAGGTACTATTACCCTGTCAGAGGTTCCTGTACTGCGAGGTCCAATTACACTGCAATAGGCCTTTGCATTCCAATAGTCAAGCATGCTAAAAAGGTCCAGGGCATTGTAAGTGAATGGTGTGTTAAACGTTTCTATTACTTTGCACTTATAAATGTCTATGGCACTGCCAGAGTGAGCGTGTTAATATTAATCTGTGTTCTCTGTCAGTGTGTTAATATTACTGAGGACAGTGGGGATGTTTTACACTTCACAGGGTGTATCTGACTGTGGGTCATGATGTACACAGTGTGTCAGTGAGTGTGTTAATATTAATCTGTGTTCTCTGTCAGTGTGTTAATATTCCTGAGGACAGTGGGGGTGTTTTACACTTCACCGGGTGTATCTGACAGTGGGTCATGATGTACACAGTGTGTCAGTGAGTGTGTTAATATTAATCTGTGTTCTCTGTCAGTGTGTTAATATTCCTGAGGACAGTGGGGGTGTTTTACACTTCACAGGGTTTATCTGACTGTGGGTCATGATGTACACAGTGTGTCAGTGAGTGTGTTAATATTAATCTGTGTTCTCTGTCAGTGTGTTAATATTCCTGAGGACAGTGGGGGTGTTTTACACTTCACAGGGTTTATCTGACTGTGGGTCATGATATACACAGTGTGTCAGTGAGTGTGTTAATATTAATCTGTGTTCTCTGTCAGTGTGTTAATATTCCTGAGGACAGCGGGGGTGTTTTACACTTCACAGGGTGTATCTGACTCTGGGTCATGATGTACACAGTGTGTCAGTGAGTGTGTTAATATTAATCTGTGTTCTCTGTCAGTGTGTTAATATTACTGAGGACAGTGGGGGTGTTTTACACTTCACAGGGTGTATCTGACTGTGGGTCATGATTTACACAGTGTGTCAGTGAGTGTGTTAATATTAATCTGTGTTCTCTGTCAGTGTGTTAATATTCCTGAGGACAGTGGGGGTGTTTTACACTTCACAGGGTTTATCTGGCTGTGGGTCATGATGTACACAGTGTGTCAGTGAGTGTGTTAATATTAATCTGTGTTCTCTGTCAGTGTGTTAATATTACTGAGGACAGTGGGGGTGTTTTGCACTTCAGAGGGTGTAACTGACTGTGGGTCATGATATGCACAGTGTGTCAGTGAGTGTGTTAATATTAATCTGTGTTCTCTGTCAGTGTGTTAATATTGCTGAGGACAGTGGGGGTGTTTTACACCTCACATTGTGTATCTGACTGTGGGTCATGATATACACAGTGTGTCAGTGAGTGTGTTAATATTAATTTGTGTTCTCTGTCAGTGTGTTCATATTGCTGAGGACAGTGGGGGTGTTTTACACTTCACAGGGTGTATCTGACTGTGGGTAATGATATACACAGTGTGTCAGTGAGTGTGTTAATATTAATCTGTGTACTCTGTCAGTGTGTTAATATTGCTGAGGACAGTGGGGGTGTTTTACACTTCACAGGGTGTATCTGAATGTGGGTCATGATATACACAGTGTGTCAGTGAGTGTGTTAATATTAATCTGTGTTCTCTGTCATTTGTTAATATTCCTGAGGGCAGTGGGGGTGTTTTACACTTCACAGGGTGTATCTGACTGTGGGTCATGATATACATAGTGTGTCAGTGAGTGTGTTAATATTAATCTGTGTTCTCTGTCAGTGTGTTAATATTGCTGAGGACAGTGGGCGTGTTTTACACTTCACAAGGTGTATCTGGCTGTGGGTCATGATATACACAGTGTGTCAGTGAGTGTGTTAATATTAATCTGTGTTCTCTGTCAGTGTGTTAATATTCCTGAGGACAGTGGGGATGTTTTACACTTCACAGGGTTTATCTGACTGTGGGTCATGATGTACACAGTGTGTCAGTGAGTGTGTTAATATTAATCTGTGTTCTCTGTCAGTGTGTTAATATTCCTGAGGACAGTGGGGGTGTTTTACACTTCACCGGGTGTATCTGACAGTGGGTCATGATGTACACAGTGTGTCAGTGAGTGTGTTAATATTAATCTGTGTTCTCTGTCAGTGTGTTAATATTCCTGAGGACAGTGGGGGTGTTTTACACTTCACAGGGTTTATCTGACTGTGGGTCATGATGTACACAGTGTGTCAGTGAGTGTGTTAATATTAATCTGTGTTCTCTGTCAGTGTGTTAATATTCCTGAGGACAGTGGGAGTGTTTTACACTTCACAGGGTTTATCTGACTGTGGGTCATGATATACACAGTGTGTCAGTGAGTGTGTTAATATTAATCTGTGTTCTCTGTCAGTGTGTTAATATTCCTGAGGACAGCGGGGGTGTTTTACACTTCACAGGGTGTATCTGACTCTGGGTCATGATGTACACAGTGTGTCAGTGAGTGTGTTAATATTAATCTGTGTTCTCTGTCAGTGTGTTAATATTACTGAGGACAGTGGGGGTGTTTTACACTTCACAGGGTGTATCTGACTGTGGGTCATGATTTACACAGTGTGTCAGTGAGTGTGTTAATATTAATCTGTGTTCTCTGTCAGTGTGTTAATATTCCTGAGGACAGTGGGGGTGTTTTACACTTCACAGGGTTTATCTGGCTGTGGGTCATGATGTACACAGTGTGTCAATGAGTGTGTTAATATTAATCTGTGTTCTCTGTCAGTGTGTTAATATTCCTGAGGACAGTGGGGGTGTTTTGCACTTCAGAGGGTGTAACTGACTGTGGGTCATGATATGCACAGTGTGTCAGTGAGTGTGTTAATATTAATCTGTGTTCTCTGTCAGTGTGTTAATATTGCTGAGGACAGTGGGGGTGTTTTACACCTCACATTGTGTATCTGACTGTGGGTCATGATATACACAGTGTGTCAGTGAGTGTGTTAATATTAATTTGTGTTCTCTGTCAGTGTGTTAATATTCCTGAGGACAGTGGGGGTGTTTTACACTTCACAGGGTGTATCTGACTGTGGGTAATGATATACACAGTGTGTCAGTGAGTGTGTTAATATTAATCTGTGTACTCTGTCAGTGTGTTAATATTGCTGAGGACAGTGGGGGTGTTTTACACTTCACAGGGTGTATCTGACTGTGGGTCATGATATACACAGTGTGTCAGTGAGTGTGTTAATATTAATCTGTGTTCTCTGTCATTTGTTAATATTCCTGAGGGCAGTGGGGGTGTTTTACACTTCACAGGGTGTATCTGACTGTGGGTCATGATATACATAGTGTGTCAGTGAGTGTGTTAATATTAATCTGTGTTCTCTGTCAGTGTGTTAATATTGCTGAGGACAGTGGGCGTGTTTTACACTTCACAAGGTGTATCTGGCTGTGGGTCATGATATACACAGTGTGTCAGTGAGTGTGTTAATATTAATCTGTGTTTTCTGTCAGTGTGTTAATATTCCTGAGGACAGTGGGGATGTTTTACACTTCACAGGGTTTATCTGACTGTAGGTCATGATATACACAGTGTGTCAGTGAGTGTGTTAATATTAATCTGTGTTCTCTGTCAGTGTGTTAATATTCCTGAGGACAGTGGGGGTGTTTTACACTTCACAGGGTTTATCTGGCTGTGGGTCATGATGTACACAGTGTATCAGTGAGTGTGTTAATATTAATCTGTGTTCTCTGTCAGTGTGTTAATATTGCTGAGGCCAGTGGGGGTGTTTTACACTTCACAGGGTGTATCTGACTGTGGGTCATGATATACACAGTGTGTCAGTGAGTGTGTTAATATTAATCTGTGTACTCTGTCAGTGTGTTAATATTGCTGAGGACAGTGGGGGTGTTTTACACTTCACAGGGTGTATCTGACTGTGGGTCATGATATACACAGTGTGTCAGTGAGTGTGTTAATATTAATCTGTGTTCTCTGTCAGGTGTTAATATTCCTGAGGGCAGTGGGGGTGTTTTACACTTCACAGGGTGTATCTGACTGTGGGTCATGATATACATAGTGTGTCAGTGAGTGTGTTAATATTAACCTGTGTTCTCTGTCAGTGTGTTAATATTGCTGAGGACAGTGGGCGTGTTTTACACTTCACAAGGTGTATCTGGCTGTGGGTCATGATATACACAGTGTGTCAGTGAGTGTGTTAATATTAATCTGTGTTCTCTGTCAGTGTGTTAATATTCCTGAGGACAGTGGGGGATGTTTTACACTTCACAGGGTTTATCTGACTGTGGGTCATGATATACACAGTGTGTCAGTGAGTGTGTTAATATTAATCTGTGTTCTCTGTCAGTGTGTTAATATTGCTGAGGACAGTGGGGGTGTTTTACACTTCACCGGGTGTATCTGGCTGTGAGTCATGATGTACACAGTGTGTCAGTGAATATGTTAATATTAATCTGTGTTCTCTGTCAGTGTGTTAATATTCCTGAGGACAGTGGGGATGTTTTACACTTCACAGGGTGTATCTGACTCTGGGTCATGATATACACAGTGTGTCAGTGAGTGTGTTAATATTAATCTGTGTTCTCTGTCAGTGTGTTAATATTCCTGAGGACAGTGGGGGTGTTTTACACTTCACAGGGTGTATCTGACTGTGGGTCATGATATACACAGTGTGTCAGTGAGTGTGTTAATATTAATCTGTGTTCTCTGTCAGTGTGTTAATATTACTGAGGACAGTGGGGGTGTTTTACACTTCACAGGGTGTATCTGGCTGTGGGTCATGATATACACAGTGTGTCAGTGAGTGTGTTAATATTAATCTGTGTTCTCTGTCAGTGTGTTAATATTCCTGAGGACAGTGGGGGTGTTTTACACTTCACAGGGTGTATCTGGCTGTGGTTCATGATATACACAGTGTGTCAGTGAGTGTGTTAATATTAATCTGTGTTCTCTGTCAGTGTGTTAATATTCCTGAGGACAGTGGGGATGTTTTACACTTCACAGGGTTTATCTGACTGTGGGTCATGATATACACAGTGTGTCAGTGAGTGTGTTAATATTAATCTGTGTTCTCTGTCAGTGTGTTCATATTGCTGAGGCCAGTGGGGGTGTTTTACACTTCACAGGGTGTATCTGACTGTGGGTCATGATATACACAGTGTGTCAGTGAGTGTGTTAATATTAATCTGTGTACTCTGTCAGTGTGTTAATATTGCTGAGGACAGTGGGGGTGTTTTACACTTCACAGGGTGTATCTGACTGTGGGTCATGATATACACAGTGTGTCAGTGAGTGTGTTAATATTAATCTGTGTTCTCTGTCAGGTGTTAATATTCCTGAGGGCAGTGGGGGTGTTTTACACTTCACAGGGTGTATCTGACTGTGGGTCATGATATACATAGTGTGTCAGTGAGTGTGTTAATATTAATCTGTGTTCTCTGTCAGTGTGTTAATATTCCTGAGGACAGTGGGGATGTTTTACACTTCACAGGGTTTATCTGACTGTGGGTCATGATATACACAGTGTGTCAGTGAGTGTGTTAATATTAATCTGTGTTCTCTGTCAGTGTGTTAATATTGCTGAGGACAGTGGGGGTGTTTTACACTTCACCGGGTGTATCTGGCTGTGAGTCATGATGTACACAGTGTGTCAGTGAATGTGTTAATATTAATGTGTTTTCTCTGTCAGTGTGTTAATATTCCTGAGGACAGTGGGGATGTTTTACACTTCACAGGGTGTATCTGACTGTGGGTAATGATATACACAGTGTGTCAGTGAGTGTGTTAATATTAATCTGTGTTCTCTGTCAGTGTGTTAATATTACTGAGGACAGTGGGGGTGTTTTACACTTCACAGGGTGTATCTGGCTGTGGGTCATGATATACACAGTGTGTCAGTGAGTGTGTTAATATTAATCTGTGTTCTCTGTCAGTGTGTTAATATTCCTGAGGACAGTGGGGGTGTTTGACACTTCACAGGGTGTATCTGACTGTGGGTCATGATTTACACAGTGTGTCAGAGAGTGTGTTAATATTAATCTGTGTTCTCTGTCAGTGTGTTAATATTGCTGAGGACAGTGGGGGTGTTTTGCACCTCACATTGTGTATCTGACAGTGGGTCATGATATACACAGTGTGTCAGTGAGTGTGTTAATATTAATCTGTGTTCTCTGTCAGGTGTTAATATTCCTGAGGGCAGTGGGGGTGTTTTACAGTTCACAGGGTGTATCTGACTGTGGGTCATGATATACATAGTGTGTCAGTGATTGTGTTAATATTAATCTGTGTTCTCTGTCAGTGTGTTAATATTGCTGAGGACAGTGGGGGTGTTTTACACTTCACAGGGTGTATCTGACTGTGGGTCATGATATACACAGTGTGTCAGTGAGTGTGTTAATATTAATCTGTGTTCTCTGTCAGTGTGTTAATATTACTGAGGACAGTGGGGGTGTTTTACACTTCACAGGGTGTATCTGGCTGTGGGTCATGATATACACAGTGTGTCAGTGAGTGTGTTAATATTAATCTGTGTTCTCTGTCAGTGTGTTAATATTCCTGAGGACAGTGGGGGTGTTTTACACTTCACAGGGTGTATCTGACTGTGGGTCATGATTTACACAGTGTGTCAGAGAGTGTGTTAATATTAATCTGTGTTCTCTGTCAGTGTGTTAATATTGCTGAGGACAGTGGGGGTGTTTTGCACCTCACATTGTGTATCTGACAGTGGGTCATGATATACACAGTGTGTCAGTGAGTGTGTTAATATTAATCTGTGTTCTCTGTCAGGTGTTAATATTCCTGAGGGCAGTGGGGGTGTTTTACAGTTCACAGGGTGTATCTGACTGTGGGTCATGATATACATAGTGTGTCAGTGATTGTGTTAATATTAATCTGTGTTCTCTGTCAGTGTGTTAATATTGCTGAGGACAGTGGGGGTGTTTTACACTTCACAGGGTGTATCTGACTGTGGGTCATGATTTACACAGTGTGTCAGAGAGTGTGTTAATATTAATCTGTGTTCTCTGTCAGTGTGTTAATATTGCTGAGGACAGTGGGGGTGTTTTGCACCTCACATTGTGTATCTGACTGTGGGTCATGATATACACAGTGTGTCAGTGAGTGGGTTAATATTAATCTGTGTTCTCTGTCAGTGTGTTAATATTCCTGAGGACAGTGGGGGTGTTTTACACTTCACAGGGTGTATCTGGCTGTGGTTCATGATATACACAGTGTGTCAGTGATTGTGTTAATATTAATCTGTGTTCTCTGTCAGTGTGTTAATATTGCTGAGGACAGTGGGGGTGTTTTACACTTCACAGGGTGTATCTGACTGTGGGTCATGATTTACACAGTGTGTCAGAGAGTGTGTTAATATTAATCTGTGTTCTCTGTCAGTGTGTTAATATTGCTGAGGACAGTGGGGGTGTTTTGCACCTCACATTGTGTATCTGACTGTGGGTCATGATTTTCACAGTGTGTCAGTGAGTGTGTTAATATTAATCTGTGTTCTCTGTCAGGTGTTAATATTCCTGAGGGCAGTGGGGGTGTTTTACACTTCACAGGGTGTATCTGACTGTGGGTCATGATATACATAGTGTGTCAGTGAGTGTGTTAATATTAATCTGTGTTCTCTGTCAGTGTGTTAATATTGCTGAGGACAGTGGGCGTGTTTTACACTTCACAAGGTGTATCTGAAAGTGGGTCATGATATACACAGTGTGTCAGTGAGTGTGTTAATATTAATCTGTGTTCTCTGTCAGTGTGTTAATATTCCTGAGGACAGTGGGGATGTTTTACACTTCACAGGGTTTATCTGACTGTGGGTCATGATATACACAGTGTGTCAGTGAGTGTGTTAATATTAATCTGTGTTCTATGTCAGTGTGTTAATATTGCTGAGGACAGTGGGGGTGTTTTACACTTCACCGGGTGGATCTGGCTGTGAGTCATGATGAACACAGTGTGTCAGTGAATGTGTTAATATTAATCTGTGTTCTCTGTCAGTGTGTTAATATTCCTGAGGACAGTGGGGATGTTTTACACTTCACAGGGTGTATCTGACTCTGGGTCATGATATACACAGTGTGTCAGTGAGTGTGTTAATATTAATCTGTGTTCTCTGTCAGTGTGTTAATATTCCTGAGGACAGTGGGGGTGTTTTACACTTCACAGGGTGTATCTGACTGTGGGTCATGATATACACAGTGTGTCAGTGAGTGTGTTAATATTAATCTGTGTTCTCTGTCAGTGTGTTAATATTACTGAGGACAGTGGGGGTGTTTTACACTTCACAGGGTGTATCTGGCTGTGGGTCATGATATACACAGTGTGTCAGTGAGTGTGTTAATATTAATCTGTGTTCTCTGTCAGTGTGTTAATATTCCTGAGGACAGTGGGGGTGTTTTACACTTCACAGGGTGTATCTGGCTGTGGGTCATGATATACACAGTGTGTCAGTGAGAGTGTTAATATTAATCTGTGTTCTCTGTCAGTGTGTTAATATTCCTGAGGACAGTGGGGGTGTTTTACACTTCACAGGGTGTATCTGACTGTGGGTCATGATAGACACAGTGTGTCAGTGAGTGTGTTAATATTAATCTGTGTACTCTGTCAGTGTGTTAATATTACTGAGGACAGTGGGGGTGTTTTACACCTCACATTGTGTATCTGACTGTGGGTCATGATCTACACAGTGTGTCAGTGAGTGTGTTAATATTAATCTGTGTTCTCTGTCAGTGTGTTAATATTCCTGAGGACAGTGGGGGTGTTTTACACTTCACAGGGTGTATCTGACTGTGGGTCATGATGGACACAGTGTGTCAGTGAGTGTGTTAATATTAATCTGTGTTTTCTGTCAGTGTGTTAATATTACTGAGGACAGTGGGGGTGTTTTACACTTCACAGGGTGTATCTGACTGTGGGTCATGATTTACACAGTGTGTCAGTGAGTGTGTTAATATTAATCTGTGTTCTCTGTCAGTGTGTTAATATTCCTGAGGACAGTGGGGGTGTTTTTCACTTCACAGGGTGTATCTGGCTGTGGGTCATGATGTACACAGTGTGTCAGTGAGTGTGTTAATATTAATCTGTGTTCTCTGTCAGTGTGTTAATATTACTGAGGACAGTGGGGGTGTTTTGCACTTCAGAGGGTGTAACTGACTGTGGGTCATGATATGCACAGTGTGTCAGTGAGTGTGTTAATATTAATCTGTGTTCTCTGTCAGTGTGTTAATATTACTGAGGACAGTGGGGGTGTTTGACACTTCAGAGGGTGTATCTGACTGTGGGTCATGATGGACACAGTGTGTCAGTGAGTGTGTTAATATTAATCTGTGCTCTCTGTCAGTGTGTTAATATTCCTGAGGACAGTGGGGGTGTTTTACACTTCACAGGGTTTATCTGACTGTGGGTCATGATATACACAGTGTGTCAGTGAGTGTGTTAATATTAATCTGTGTTCTCTGTCAGTGTGTTAATATTCCTGAGGACAGCGGGGGTGTTTTACACTTCACAGGGTGTATCTGACTCTGGGTCATGATGTACACAGTGTGTCAGTGAGTGTGTTAATATTAATCTGTGTTCTCTGTCAGTGTGTTAATATTACTGAGGACAGTGGGGGTGTTTTACACTTCACAGGGTGTATCTGACTGTGGGTCATGATTTACACAGTGTGTCAGTGAGTGTGTTAATATTAATCTGTGTTCTCTGTCAGTGTGTTAATATTCCTGAGGACAGTGGGGGTGTTTTACACTTCACAGGGTTTATCTGGCTGTGGGTCATGATGTACACAGTGTGTCAGTGAGTGTGTTAATATTAATCTGTGTTCTCTGTCAGTGTGTTAATATTACTGAGGACAGTGGGGGTGTTTTGCACTTCAGAGGGTGTAACTGACTGTGGGTCATGAAATGCACAGTGTGTCAGTGAGTGTGAAAATATTAATCTGTGTTCTCTGTCAGTGTGTTAATATTGCTGAGGACAGTGGGGGTGTTTTACACCTCACATTGTGTATCTGACTGTGGGTCTTGATATACACAGTGTGTCAGTGAGTGTGTTAATATTAATCTGTGTTCTCTGTCAGTGTGTTAATATTGCTGAGGACAGTGGGGGTGTTTTACACTTCACAGGGTGTATCTGACTGTGGGTCATGATATACACAGTGTGTCAGTGAGTGTGTTAATATTAATTTGTGTTCTCTGTCAGATTGTTCATATTGCTGAGGACAGTGGGGGTATTTTACACTTCACAGGGTTTATCTGACTGTGGGTCATGATGTACACAGTGTGTCAGTGAGTGTGTTAATATTAATCTGTGTTCTCTGTCAGTGTGTTAATATTACTGAGGACAGTGGGGGTGTTTTGCACTTCAGAGGGTGTATCTGACTGTGGGTCATGATATACACAGTGTGTCAGTGAGTGTGTTAATATTAATCTGTGTTCTCTGTCAGTGTGTTAATATTGCTGAGGACAGTGGGGGTGTTTTACACTTCACAGGGTGTATCTGACTGTGGATCATGATATACACAGTGTGTCAGTGAGTGTGTTAATATTAATCTGTGTTCTCTGTCAGTGTGTTAATATTACTGAGGACAGTGGGGGTGTTTTACACCTCACATTGTGTATCTGACTGTGGGTCATGATATACACAGTGTGTCAGTGAGTGTGTTAATATTAATCTGTGTACTCTGTGTGTGTTTTAATATTGCTGAGGACAGTGGGGGTGTTTTACACTTCACAGGGTGTATCTGACTGTGGGTCATGATATACACAGTGTGTCAGTGAGTGTGTTAATATTAATCGGTGTTCTCTGTCAGGTGTCAATATTACTGAGGACAGTGGAGGTATTTTACACTTCACAAGGTGTATCTGGCTGTGGGTCATGATATACACAGTGTGTCAGTGAGTGTGTTAATATTAATCTGTGTTCTCTGTCAGTGTGTTAATATTGCTGAGGACAGTGGGCGTGTTTTACACTTCACAAGGTGTATCTGGCTGTGGGTCATGATATACACAGTGTGTCAGTGAGTGTGTTAATATTAATCTGTGTTCTCTGTCAGTGTGTTAATATTCCTGAGGACAGTGGGGATGTTTTACACTTCACAGGGTTTATCTGACTGTGGGTCATGATATACACAGTGTGTCAGTGAGTGTGTTCATATTAATCTGTGTTCTCTGTCAGTGTGTTAATATTGCTGAGGACAGTGGGGGTGTTTTCCACTTCACCGGGTGGATCTGGCTGTGAGTCATGATGTACACAGTGTGTCAGTGAATGTGTTAATATTAATCTGTGTTCTCTGTCAGTGTGTTAATATTCCTGAGGACAGTGGGGATGTTTTACACTTCACAGGGTGTATCTGACTCTGGGTCATGATATACACAGTGTGTCAGTGAGTGTGTTAATATTAATCTGTGTTCTCTGTCAGTGTGTTAATATTCCTGAGGACAGTGGGGGTGTTTTACACTTCACAGGGTGTATCTGACTGTGGGTCATGATATACACAGTGTGTCAGTGAGTGTGCTAATATTAATCTGTGTTCTCTGTCAGTGTGTTAATATTACTGAGGACAGTGGGGGTGTTTTACACTTCACAGGGTGTATCTGGCTGTGGGTCATGATATACACAGTGTGTCAGTGAGTGTGCTAATATTAATCTGTGTTCTCTGTCAGTGTGTTAATATTCCTGAGGACAGTGGGGGTGTTTTACACTTCACAGGGTGTATCTGGCTGTGGGTCATGATATACACAGTGTGTCAGTGAGAGTGTTAATATTAATCTGTGTTCTCTGTCAGTGTGTTAATATTCCTGAGGACAGTGGGGGTGTTTTACACTTCACAGGGTGTATCTGACTGGGGGTCATGATGGACACAGTGTGTCAGTGAGTGTGTTAATATTAATCTGTGTTCTCTGTCAGTGTGTTAATATTACTGAGGACAGTGGGGTTGTTTTACACCTCACATTGTGTATCTGACTGTGGGTCATGATCTACACAGTGTGTCAGTGAGTGTGTTAATATTAATCTGTGTTCTCTGTCAGTGTGTTAATATTCCTGAGGACAGTGGGGGTGTTTTACACTTCACAGGGTGTATCTGACTGTGGGTCATGATGGACACAGTGTGTCAGTGAGTGTGTTAATATTAATCTGTGTTTTCTGTCAGTGTGTTAATATTACTGAGGACAGTGGGGGTGTTTTACACTTCACAGGGTGTATCTGACTGTGGGTGATGATTTACACAGTGTGTCAGTGAGTGTGTTAATCTTAATCTGTGTTCTCTGTCAGTGTGTTAATATTGCTGAGGACAGTGGGGGTGTTTTACACCTCACATTGTGTATCTGACTGTGGGTCATGATATACACAGTGTGTCAGTGAGTGTGTTAATATTAATCTGTGTTCTCTGTCAGTGTGTTAATATTGCTGAGGACAGTGGGGGTGTTTTACACTTCACAGGGTGTATCTGACTGTGGGTCATGATATACACAGTGTGTCAGTGAGTGTGTTAATATTAATTTGTGTTCTCTGTCAGATTGTTCATATTGCTGAGGACAGTGGGGGTGTTTTACACTTCACAGGGTTTATCTGACTGTGGGTCATGATGTACACAGTGTGTCAGTGAGTGTGTTAATATTAATCTGTGTTCTCTGTCAGTGTGTTAATATTACTGAGGACAGTGGGGGTGTTTTGCACTTCAGAGGGTGTAACTGACTGTGGGTCATGATATGCACAGTGTGTCAGTGAGTGTGTTAATATTAATCTGTGTTCTCTGTCAGTGTGTTAATATTGCTGAGGACAGTGGGGGTGTTTTACACCTCACATTGTGTATCTGACTGTGGGTCATGATATACACAGTGTGTCAGTGAGTGTGTTAATATTAATCTGTGTTCTCTGTCAGTGTGTTAATATTGCTGAGGACAGTGGGGGTGTTTTACACCTCACATTGTGTATCTGACTGTGGGTCATGATATACACAGTGTGTCAGTGAGTGTGTTAATATTAATCTGTGTACTCTGTGTGTGTTTTAATATTGCTGAGGACAGTGGGGGTGTTTTACACTTCACAGGGTGTATCTGACTGTGGGTCATGATATACACAGTGTGTCAGTGAGTGTGTTAATATTAATCGGTGTTCTCTGTCAGGTGTCAATATTACTGAGGACAGTGGGGGTATTTTACACTTCACAAGGTGTATCTGGCTGTGGGTCATGATATACACAGTGTGTCAGTGAGTGTGTTAATATTAATCTGTGTTCTCTGTCAGTGTGTTAATATTCCTGAGGACAGTGGGGATGTTTTACACTTCACAGGGTTTATCTGACTGTGGGTCATGATATACACAGTGTGTCAGTGAGTGTGTTCATATTAATCTGTGTTCTCTGTCAGTGTGTTAATATTGCTGAGGACAGTGGGGGTGTTTTCCACTTCACCGGGTGGATCTGGCTGTGAGTCATGATGTACACAGTGTGTCAGTGAATGTGTTAATATTAATCTGTGTTCTCTGTCAGTGTGTTAATATTCCTGAGGACAGTGGGGATGTTTTACACTTCACAGGGTGTATCTGACTCTGGGTCATGATATACACAGTGTGTCAGTGAGTGTGTTAATATTAATCTGTGTTCTCTGTCAGTGTGTTAATATTCCTGAGGACAGTGGGGGTGTTTTACACTTCACAGGGTGTATCTGACTGTGGGTCATGATATACACAGTGTGTCAGTGAGTGTGCTAATATTAATCTGTGTTCTCTGTCAGTGTGTTAATATTACTGAGGACAGTGGGGGTGTTTTACACTTCACAGGGTGTATCTGGCTGTGGGTCATGATATACACAGTGTGTCAGTGAGTGTGCTAATATTAATCTGTGTTCTCTGTCAGTGTGTTAATATTCCTGAGGACAGTGGGGGTGTTTTACACTTCACAGGGTGTATCTGGCTGTGGGTCATGATATACACAGTGTGTCAGTGAGAGTGTTAATATTAATCTGTGTTCTCTGTCAGTGTGTTAATATTCCTGAGGACAGTGGGGGTGTTTTACACTTCACAGGGTGTATCTGACTGGGGGTCATGATGGACACAGTGTGTCAGTGAGTGTGTTAATATTAATCTGTGTTCTCTGTCAGTGTGTTAATATTACTGAGGACAGTGGGGTTGTTTTACACCTCACATTGTGTATCTGACTGTGGGTCATGATCTACACAGTGTGTCAGTGAGTGTGTTAATATTAATCTGTGTTCTCTGTCAGTGTGTTAATATTCCTGAGGACAGTGGGGGTGTTTTACACTTCACAGGGTGTATCTGACTGTGGGTCATGATGGACACAGTGTGTCAGTGAGTGTGTTAATATTAATCTGTGTTTTCTGTCAGTGTGTTAATATTACTGAGGACAGTGGGGGTGTTTTACACTTCACAGGGTGTATCTGACTGTGGGTGATGATTTACACAGTGTGTCAGTGAGTGTGTTAATCTTAATCTGTGTTCTCTGTCAGTGTGTTAATATTCCTGAGGACAGTGGGGGTGTTTTACACTTCACAGGGTGTATCTGGCTGTGGGTCATGATGTACACAGTGTGTCAGTGAGTGTGTTAATATTAATCTGTGTTCTCTGTCAGTGTGTTAATATTACTGAGGACAGTGGGGGTGTTTTGCACTTCAGAGGGTGTAACTGACTGTGGGTCATGATATGCACAGTGTGTCAGTGAGTGTGTTAATATTAATCTGTGTTCTCTGTCAGTGTGTTAATATTACTGAGGACAGTGGGGGTGTTTGACACTTCACAGGGTGTATCTGACTGTGGGTCATGATGGACACAGTGTGTCAGTGAATGTGTTAATATTAATCTGTGCTCTCTGTCAGTGTGTTAATATTCCTGAGGACAGTGGGGGTGTTTTACACTTCACAGGGTTTATCTGACTGTGGGTCATGATATACACAGTGTGTCAGTGAGTGTGTTAATATTAATCTGTGTTCTCTGTCAGTGTGTTAATATTCCTGAGGACAGCGGGGGTGTTTTACACTTCACAGGGTGTATCTGACTCTGGGTCATGATGTACACAGTGTGTCAGTGAGTGTGTTAATATTAATCTGTGTTCTCTGTCAGTGTGTTAATATTACTGAGGACAGTGGGGGTGTTTTACACTTCACAGGGTGTATCTGACTGTGGGTCATGATTTACACAGTGTGTCAGTGAGTGTGTTAATATTAATCTGTGTTCTCTGTCAGTGTGTTAATATTCCTGAGGACAGTGGGGGTGTTTTACACTTCACAGGGTTTATCTGGCTGTGGGTCATGATGTACACAGTGTGTCAGTGAGTGTGTTAATATTAATCTGTGTTCTCTGTCAGTGTGTTAATATTACTGAGGACAGTGGGGGTGTTTTGCACTTCAGAGGGTGTAACTGACTGTGGGTCATGATATGCACAGTGTGTCAGTGAGTGTGTTAATATTAATCTGTGTTCTCTGTCAGTGTGTTAATATTGCTGAGGACAGTGGGGGTGTTTTACACCTCACATTGTGTATCTGACTGTGGGTCATGATATACACAGTGTGTCAGTGAGTGTGTTAATATTAATCTGTGTTCTCTGTCAGTGTGTTCATATTGCTGAGGACAGTGGGGGTGTTTTACACTTCACAGTGTGTATCTGACTGTGGGTCATGATATACACAGTGTGTCAGTGAGTGTGTTAATATTAATTTGTGTTCTCTGTCAGATTGTTCATATTGCTGAGGACAGTGGGGGTGTTTTACACTTCACAGGGTTTATCTGACTGTGGGTCATGATGTACACAGTGTGTCAGTGAGTGTGTTAATATTAATCTGTGTTCTCTGTCAGTGTGTTAATATTACTGAGGACAGTGGGGGTGTTTTGCACTTCAGAGGGTGTAACTGACTGTGGGTCATGATATGCACAGTGTGTCAGTGAGTGTGTTAATATTAATCTGTGTTCTCTGTCAGTGTGTTAATATTGCTGAGGACAGTGGGGGTGTTTTACACCTCACATTGTGTATCTGACTGTGGGTCATGATATACACAGTGTGGCAGTGAGTGTGTTAATATTAATCTGTGTTCTCTGTCAGTGTGTTAATATTGCTGAGGACAGTGGGGGTGTTTTACACTTCACAGGGTGTATCTGACTGTGGGTCATGATATACACAGTGTGTCAGTGAGTGTGTTAATATTAATTTGTGTTCTCTGTCAGTTTGTTCATATTGCTGAGGACAGTGGGGGTGTTTTACACTTCACAGGGTTTATCTGACTGTGGGTCATGATGTACACAGTGTGTCAGTGAGTGTGTTAATATTAATCTGTGTTCTCTGTCAGTGTGTTAATATTACTGAGGACAGTGGGGGTGTTTTGCACTTCAGAGGGTGTAACTGACTGTGGGTCATGATATGCACAGTGTGTCAGTGAGTGTGTTAATATTAATCTGTGTTCTCTGTCAGTGTGTTAATATTGCTGAGGACAGTGGGGGTGTTTTACACCTCACATTGTGTATCTGACTGTGGGTCATGATATACACAGTGTGTCAGTGAGTGTGTTAATATTAATCTGTGTTCTCTGTCAGTGTGTTAATATTGCTGAGGACAGTGGGGGTGTTTTACACCTCACATTGTGTATCTGACTGTGGGTCATGATATACACAGTGTTTCAGTGAGTGTGTTAATATTAATCTGTGTACTCTGTGTGTGTTTTAATATTGCTGAGGACAGTGGGGGTGTTTTACACTTCACAGGGTGTATCTGACTGTGGGTCATGATATACACAGTGTGTCAGTGAGTGTGTTAATATTAATCGGTGTTCTCTGTCAGGTGTCAATATTACTGAGGACAGTGGGGGTATTTTACACTTCACAAGGTGTATCTGGCTGTGGGTCATGATATACACAGTGTGTCAGTGAGTGTGTTAATATTAATCTGTGTTCTCTGTCAGTGTGTTAATATTCCTGAGGACAGTGGGGATGTTTTACACCTCACAGGGTTTATCTGACTGTGGGTCATGATATACACAGTGTGTCAGTGAGTGTGTTAATAATAATCTGTGTTCTCTCTCAGTGTGTTAATATTGCTGAGGACAGTGGGGGTGTTTTACACTTCACCGGGTGCATCTGGCTATGAGTCATGATGTACACAGTGTGTCAGTGAGTGTGTTAATATTAATCTGTGTTCTCTGTCAGTGTGTTAATATTCCTGAGGACAGTGGGGGTGTTTTACACTTCACAGGGTGTATCTGACTGTGGGTCATGATGGACACAGTGTGTCAGTGAGTGTGTTAATATTAATCTGTGTTTTCTGTCAGTGTGTTAATATTACTGAGGACAGTGGGGGTGTTTTACACTTCACAGGGTGTATCTGACTGTGGGTCATTATTTACACAGTGTGTCAGTGAGTGTGTTAATATTAATCTGTGTTCTCTGTCAGTCTGTTAATATTCCTGAGGGCAGTGGGGGTGTTTTACACTTCACAGGGTGTATCTGGCTGTGGGTCATGATGTACACAGTGTGTCAGTGAGTGTGTTTATATTAATCTGTGTTCTCTGTCAGTGTGTTAATATTGCTGAGGACAGTGGGGGTGTTTTACACCTCACATTGTGTATCTGACTGTGGGTCATGATATACACAGTGTGTCAGTGAGTGTGTTAATATTAATCTGTGTTCTCTGTAAGTGTGTTAATATTGCTGAGGACAGTGGGGGTGTTTTACACTTCACAGGGTGTATCTGACTGTGGGTCATGATATACACAGTGTGTCAGTGAGTGTGTTAATATTAATTTGTGTTCTCTGTCAGATTGTTCATATTGCTGAGGACAGTGGGGGTGTTTTACACTTCACAGGGTTTATCTGACTGTGGGTCATGATGTACACAGTGTGTCAGTGAGTGTGTTAATATTAATCTGTGTTCTCTGTCAGTGTGTTAATATTACTGAGGACAGTGGGGGTGTTTTGCACTTCAGAGGGTGTAACTGACTGTGGGTCATGATATGCACTGTGTGTCAGTGAGTGTGTTAATATTAATCTGTGTTCTCTGTCAGTGTGTTAATATTGCTGAGGACAGTGGGCGTGTTTTACACTTCACAAGGTGTATCTGGCTGTGGGTCATGATATACACAGTGTGTCAGTGAGTGTGTTAATATTAATCTGTGTTCTCTGTCAGTGTGTTAATATTCCTGAGGACAGTGGGGATGTTTTACACCTCACAGTGTTTATCTGACTGTGGGTCATGATATACACAGTGTGTCAGTGAGTGTGTTAATATTAATCTGTGTTCTCTCTCAGTGTGTTAATATTGCTGAGGACAGTGGGGGTGTTTTACACTTCACCGGGTGCATCTGGCTGTGAGTCATGATGTACACAGTGTGTCAGTGAGTGTGTTAATATTAATCTGTGTTCTCTGTCAGTGTGTTAATATTGCTGAGGACAGTGGGCGTGTTTTACACTTCACAAGGTGTATCTGGCTGTGGGTCATGATATACACAGTGTGTCAGTGAGTGTGTTAATATTAATCTGTGTTTTCTGTCAGTGTGTTAATATTACTGAGGACAGTGGGGGTGTTTTACACTTCACAGGGTGTATCTGACTGTGGGTCATGATTTACACAGTGTGTCAGTGAGTGTGTTAATATTAATCTGTGTTCTCTGTCAGTCTGTTAATATTCCTGAGGACAGTGGGGGTGTTTTACACTTCACAGGGTGTATCTGGCTGTGGGTCATGATGTACACAGTGTGTCAGTGAGTGTGTTAATATTAATCTGTGTTCTCTGTCAGTGTGTTAATATTGCTGAGGACAGTGGGGGTGTTTTACACCTCACATTGTGTATCTGACTGTGGGTCATGATATACACAGTGTGTCAGTGAGTGTGTTAATATTAATCTGTGTTCTCTGTCAGTGTGTTAATATTGCTGAGGACAGTGGGGGTGTTTTGCACTTCAGAGGGTGTAACTGACTGTGGGTCATGATATGCACAGTGTGTCAGTGAGTGTGTTAATATTAATCTGTGTTCTCTGTCAGTGTGTTATAATTACTGAGGACAGTGGGGGTGTTTTACACTTCACAGGGTGTATCTGACTGTGAGTCATGATGTACACAGTCTGTCAGTTAGTGTGTTAATATTAATCTGTGTTCTCTGTCAGTGTGTTAATATTGCTGAGGACAGTGGGGGTGTTTTACACCTCACATTGTGTATCTGACTGTGGGTCATGATATACACAGTGTGTCAGTGAGTGTGTTAATATTAATCTGTGTTCTCTGTCAGTGTGTTAATATTGCTGAGGACAGTGGGGGTGTTTTGCACTTCACAGGGTGTATCTGACTGTGGGTCATGATATACACAGTGTGTCAGTGAGTGTGTTAATATTAATCTGTGTTCTCTGTCAGTGTGTTAATATTGCTGAGGACAGTGGGGGTGTTTTACACTTCACAGGGTGCATCTGGCTGTGAGTCATGATGTACACAGTGTGTCAGTGAGTGTGTTAATATTAATCTGTGTTCTCTGTCAGTGTGTTAATATTGCTGAGGACAGTGGGCGTGTTTTACACTTCACAAGGTGTATCTGGCTGTGAGTCATGATGTACACAGTGTGTCAGTGAGTGTGTTAATATTAATCTGTGTTCTCTGTCAGTGTGTTAATATTCCTGAGTACAGTGGGGGTGTTTTGCACTTCACCGGGTGTATCTGACTGTGGGTGATGATATACACAGTGTGTCAGTGAGTGTGTTAATATTAATCTGTGTTCTCTGTCAGTGTGTTAATATTGCTGAGGACAGTGGGGGTGTTTTACACTTCACAGGGTTTATCTGACTGTGAGTCATGATGTACACAGTGTGTCAGTGAGTGTGTTAATATTAATCTGTGTTCTCTGTCAGTGTGTTAATATTGCTGAGGACAGTGGGGGTGTTTTACACTTCACCGGGTGTATCTGGCTGTGAGTCATGATGTACACAGTGTGTCAGTGAGTGTGTTAATATTAATCTGTGTTCTCTGTCAGTGTGTTAATATTCCTGAGTACAGTGGGGGTGTTTTGCACTTCACCGGGTGTATCTGACTGTGGGTGATGATATACACAGTGTGTCAGTGAGTGTGTTAATATTAATCTGTGTTCTCTGTCAGTGTGTTAATATTCCACCCTAGCCAAATCGCCCCTTTCACATTTTACTCTCTCTCTCCCCGCACAACTCCTCTTGCACCTTCTCCTCCTTTGAGCTCATCACTTTGTTCCCCAAATCCCATCCCCCACTCCCATACACCATTCCCCGATACCACTACCCCCGAACACCCCTCCCTCACCCCCATACCCCACATCCCACCCAGCCACCCCTCGCCCACTCCCCTTCCCCACTCCCCTCCCAACTTCCCTCCTTCATTCCACTCCCCCTTTCCCCAACCCCACCCCCAAACACACTCCCCTATCCCACTGCTTCCCCCACTGCCCTCCCTCACTCTCCTACCACACACCCCTCCCCCACTCCCCTCCCCCACTACCCTACCCAACTCCCCTCAACCGCTCCACGCCCCAACTCCATCACTATCGCCCCTCCCCCACTCCCCTCCCCCAATCCCCTCCGCCAATCCCCTCCGCAAATCCGCTCCCCCACTCCCCTCCACACTCCCCTCCCCAACTCCGCTCCCCTACTCCCCTCTTCCCTCCCCTCCCACACTACCCTCCCACACTCCCCAGCCCACTTCCCTCCCCCACTCCCCTACCCCATTCCAGCTGCCACTCCCCTACCCTACTCCCCTTCCCCACTCCACTCCCCTCTCAATGCCTCCACTCCCCTACCGCACTCCCCTCCCCAGTCCCCTTACCACTCCACTCCCACACTCCCTACATCATTCCCCTACCCCACTCCCCTACACCACTCCCATCCCCCACTCCTCTACCACACTCCCCTTCCCTACTCCCTTCCCACACTCCCCCTACCGAACTCCCCTCCCACACTCCCCGACCACACTCCCCTACCACGCTCCCCTCCCGCACACCCCTCTCCCAGCCCTGACTCACCTGCCGCACTCCCCTACCCCACTTCCTGTCCCCCACTGCCCACTCCCACTCCCTTCACCCACTCCCCTACCCCACTCCCATACCCCACTCCCCTCCCCCACTCCCTGTCCCCCACTCCCCTCCCCCACTCCCCTAACCCACTCCCCTACCCCACTCCCCTTTAACACTCCCCTACCACTCCCCCTGTCCCCCAATCCCTGTTCCCCCACTCCCTGTCCCCCACTCCCTGTCCCCCACTCCCCTCCCCCACTCCCCTCCCCTCTCTCCTACCCCACACTCCTCCCCCACTCCCCGCCACACTCCCCTCCCCAACTCCCCTCAACCGCTCCACTCCTCAACTCCACAAGCATCTCCTCTCCCCCACTCCTTCCCCAACTCCCCTCCACCAATCCCCTCCACCAATCCACTCCCCCAGACCCCTCCCCACTCCCCTCCCCAACTCCGCGCCCCTACTCCCCTCTCCGCTCCCCTCCCACTCTACCCTCCCTCACTCCCCAGCTCACATCCCTCCCGCACTCCCCTACCCCATTCCTGCCGCCACTCCCCTCCCCCACTCCCCTCCCCTACTTCACACCCGTCTCACTGCCCCACTCCCTTACCCCACTCCCCTCGCCAGTCCCCTTTCCACTCCCCTCCCACACACCCCTACATCACTGCCCTACCCCACTCCCCTACCCCACTCCCATCCCCCACTCCCGGACAACACTCCCCTTCCTACTCCCTTCCCACACTCCCCCTACCGAACTCCCCTCCCACACTCCCCGACTACACTCCCCTACCACACTCCCCTCCCCCACTCCCCTCCCCCCACCCCAACTCACCTACCGCACTCCCCTACACAACTTCCTGTCCCCCACTCCCCTCTCCCACTCCCTTCATCCACTCCACTCCCCCACTCCCCTCCCCCACTCCCCTATATCACTCCCCTACCCCACTACCTATCCCCCACTCCCTGTCCCCCACTCCTCTCCCCCACTCCCCCACCCCACTCCCCTCTCCCACTCCCTTCATCCACTCCACACCCCCACTCCCCTCCCCCACTCCCCTATATCACTCCCCTACCCCACTACCTATCCCCCACTCCCTGTCCCCCACTCCACTCCCCCACTCCCCTCCCCCACTCCCCTACCCCACTCCCCTACCCCACTCCCCTCGACCACTCCCCTAACCCACTCCCCTATATCACTCCCCTAACCCACTCCCCCTGTCCCCATTCCCTGTCCCCCACTCCCCTCCACAACTCACCCCCCCACTCCCCTACTCCACTCCTGCACCCCACTCCTTACCCCCACTCCTCTACCCAACTCCCCTCCCCAACTCCCCTCCCCAACTCCCCTCCCCCCTCCCCTCCCCCACTCCCCACCCAACTCATTACCCCACTCCCCTACCCCACTCCCCTCACCAACTCCCTTACCACCCACCCCTACTCCACTCCCCTCCCATACTCACCTCCCCCACTACCCTCCACAACTCCCCTCCCTCACTTCCCTCCAGAACACCCCTCCCCAACTCCCCCCAACAGCCCTCCCCCACTTCCCTCCCCCACCTCCCTCCCCCACACCCCTCCCCCACTCCCCTCCCCAACTCCTCTCCCCACTCCCCTCCCCCTCTCCCCGCCCCAGCTCCTCTCGTCCACTCCCCTCCCACATTAACTTCCCCCACTCTCCTCCCCACTCCCCTCCCCAACTAGCCTCCCCAACTCCGCTACCACACTCCCCTACCCCATTCGCTGAACCCACTCCCTTACCACACCCCACCACCAATCCCCTCCCCTACTCCGATCCACCACTCCGCTTCCCTCCACCTCTTCACTGCCCTCACCTAAGACAATCCCATCCTCCACTACCCTCCCCACTCCCCTGCCCCACTCCCCGACCCCACACCCCGACCGCAGTGCCCTCCACAACTCCCCTACCCCACTCCCCTACCCCACTCCCCTACCACACTCCCCTATGCCACTCCCCGACCCTACTCCCCTACCGCACTCCCCTCCACAACTCCCCTACCCCACTCCCCTACCCCATTCCCCTCCTCCACACCCCTCCCCACTCCCCTACCTCACTCCCCTCCCCCACACCCCTACCCACCTCTCCTACCCCACCCCATCCCCCACTCACCTTCTCTCCACCTCCTCACTGCCCTCCAATACCCAACGCCCCTACCCCACGCCACTATCCCATTCCCACTCCCCTACCACACTCCCATCCCCCACTCGCCTCCCCCACTCCCCTACATCACTCCCCTACCCCGCGCCCTGTCCCCCACTCCCCTCCCCAACTCCCATCCCCCACTCCCCTATCCCACTCCTCACCCCACTTCCATCGCACACTCCTCTACCCCACTCCCCTCCCCAAGTCCCCTCCCCAACTCCCCTATCCCACTCCCCTCCACAGCGCCCCCGCAACTCCCCTCACAAACTCCCATACCCCACTCCCCTCCACCACTTACATCCCCCACTCCCCTCCCCAACTCCCCTGCCTCACTTCCTTTCCCCACTCCCCTCCCCAAATCCTCCCAACTTTCCTCCCCCACTCCCCCACTCCCCGGCCTATCTCTCCTCCCCACTCCCCTCCCAAACTCCCTGACCCCATCCCCTACCCCATTCTCCTACCCCACTCCCCTAACTCACTCCCTTACCACATCCCCTCCACCACTCAGCTTCCCTCCACCACTTCACTGCCCTGCCCAACCACACTCCCATCCCCCACTCCCCTACTGCACTCCCTCTACAACTCCCCTACCCCACTCCCCTACTGCACTCCCTCTACAACTCCCCTACCCCACTCCCCTACCACACTGCCCTACCCCACTCCCCTACCCCAATCCCCTACCACACTCCCCTACCCCACTCCCCTCCACCACTCCCATACCTCACTACCCTCTCCTACTCACGTACCCACATCTCCTACCACACCCCTTCCCCACTCCCCTTCCCTCCACTTCCTCACTGCCCTCCACTACCCAACACCTCGACCCTACACACATCCTCACTCCCCTCCCCACTCCCCTCCCGTCCACCACTCCGCTTCCCTGTACCTCCTCATAGCCCTCCCCTACAACACTCCCATCCCCAACTCTCCTACCTCACACCCCTCCCCGAATCCCCTTCCCTCCACCTCCTCACTGCCCTCCACAACCCAACTGCCCTACCCCACACACCTCCCCCACTCCCCTATCCCACTCCCCTTCCCTCCACCTCCTCACTGCGCTTCCCTATCCCACTCCCCTATCCCACTCCCCTTCCCCCTCCCCTCCCCCACACCCCTCCCCCACTCCCCTCCCCCACTCCCCTCCCTCAATCCCCTCGTCAACTCCCCTCCCTCACTCCCCTCCCTCACTCCCCTCCCCCACTTCCCCACCCCACTCCTCTCCCCAACTCCCCTCCACAACTCCCCTCCCCCGCTCCTCTCCCCCACACCTCACACACGCTCCCCTCCCCCGCCCCCTCCCCCGCTCCTGTCCACCACTCCGTATCCCTGCACCTCCTCACTGTGCTCCTGTACCCCACTCCCCTCCCCCACTCCCTTCCCCCACTCCCCTCACCCACACCCCTACCCCACACTCCTACCCCACTCCGCTCCCCAACTCCCCTAACCCTCTCCCCTCCCCCCTCCCCCACACCCCTCCCCCACTCCCCTCCCCCACTCCCCTTACCCGCATCCCTTTTCCTCCACCTCTTCACTGTCCTACAATCCCCTTCCCTACTCCCCTTCCTTCTCCTCCACACTGCCCTCCCCACCACACTCCCATCCCCCACTCCGCTCCCCAACTCTCCTACCTCACACCCCTCCCCAACTCCCCTTCCCTCCACCTCCTCACTGCCCTCCTCAACACAACTCCCCTACCCCACACACATCACCCACTCCACTCACCCACTCCCCTTCCCTCCACCTCCTCACTGCACTCCCCTATCCCACTCCCTTATCCCACTCCACTATCCCACTGCCCTATCCGACTCCACTTTCCCACTTCCCTACCCCACTCCTCTAACTCACTCCCCTCCCCAACACCATTACCCCTCTCCACTCCACCATTCCCCTAACCCCCTCCCCTAGCCCACTCCGTCCCACACTCCCCTTCCCCCACTCCAGTCCACCTCTGCGCTTCCCTGCACATCTTCACTGCCCTCCCCGACCACACTCCCATCCCTCACTACCCTCACGCACACCCCTACCCCACTCCTCTACACCACTCCCCTACCCCACTCCCCTACCGTACTCCACTAGCGCACTCAACTAGCGCACTCCACTACCGCACCCCTCTCCACCACTCCCCTACCCCACTCCCAATCACCACACACCAACCCCACTCCCCTACCCACTCACCTCCCCCACTCCGCTAACCCACTCCCCTCCCCCACTCCCCTCCCCCGCTCCCCTCCCCCGCTCCCCTCCCCCGCTCCCTGACATCACACCGGCTCCCCCACTCCCCTCACCCACTCCCCTCCCCCACTCCGCCCCACAACCCTCCCCATTTCCCCTCCCCCACTCCCCTCGCCCACTCCCCTCGCCCACTCCCCTCCCCCACTCCACTCCCCCACACCCCTCGCCCACTCCACTCCCGACACTCCTCCCCCACTCCACTCCCCTCCCCCACTCCCCTCCCCCTCACCCCATCCCCACTCCCCTCCCCCACTCTCCTCCCGTCCAACACTCCACTTCCCTGCACCTCCTCATAGCCCTCCCCTACAACACTCCCATCCCCCACTCCGCTCCCCAACTCTCCTGCCTCACACCCCTTCCCCACTGCCCTTCCCTCCATCTCCTCACTGCCCTCCTCAACCCAACTCCGCTACCCCACACACCTCACCAACTCGACTCACCCACTCCCCTTCCCTCCACCTCCTCACTGCGCTCCCCTATCCCACTCCCCTATCCCACTCCACTTTCCCACTTCCCTACCCCACTCCCCTAACTCACTCCCCTCCCCAACTCCACTACCCCTCTCCACTCCACCATTCCCCTAACCCCCTCCCCTAGCCAAACCCTCCCACCCACACCTCCCCCCACTCCAGTCCACCTATGCGCTCCCCTGCATCTCTTCACTGCCCTCCCCTAACACACTCCCATCCCCCACTACGCTCCCGCATTCCCCTACCCCACTCCCCTACCGCACGCCACCCCCCACTCCCCTACCGCACTCCCCTCCACAACTCCCCTACACCACTCCAAATCACTACACCACTCCTCTCCCCCACTCCCTACCTCAACTCCCCTCCCCACTCCCCTAAACCACTCCCCTTCCCACTCCCCTCCCCACTTCCCTCCCCCACTCCCCTCCCTCACGCCCTCCGTCACACTCCTACCACACTCTACTCCCTCACTCACCTCCCCAACTCCCCTCCCCCGCTCCCCTCCCACACTAACCTTCCACACACCCCTTCCCACTCCCCTCCCCTCCGACACTCCCCTCGCCCTCTCTCCACCGGCACTTTCCTCCCGAACACCCCTCCCCCACTTCCCTCCCCCACTCCCCTACTCCAATCTCGTACCCCACTCCACTCCCCCACTCTCGTACCCCACTCCACTCCCCCACTCCCATACCTCACTCCCCTCCACAACTCCCCTACCCCGCTCCCCTACCCCACTCCCCCACTCCTCACCCCCACTCCGCACCCCCACTCCCCACTCCCCTCATCCACTACCCTACCCAACTCCACTACCCCACTCCCATCCCCCATTCCCCTCCCCCACTCCCCTACCCCACTCCCCTCCCCCACTCCCCTACCCCACTCCCCTACCCCACTTCCCTACCGCATTCCACTACCGCTCTCCACTCCCCCACTCCCCTATCGCACTCCCCTTCCGCACTCCCCTTCACATCTCCCCGATCCCACTCCCCGACCCCACTCCCAGACCCCCCTCCCCGGCCCCTCTCCCCGGCCCCACTCCCCAGCCCCACTCCCCAGCCCCACTCCCCCAACCCCACTCCCCCAACCCCACTCCCCAACCCCACTCCCCTCCCCCACTCCCTGACACCACACCCGCTGCCCCACTCCCCTTCCCCACTCCCCTCCCCCACTCCCCTCCCCTGCCCCTGTCCCCTGCTCCACTCCCCTGCTCCACTCCCCTGCTCCACACCCATGCCCCACTCACATGCACCACTCCCCTGCCCCACTCCCCTGCCCCACTCTGCTACCCCACTCTGCTACCCCACTCCGCTCCCCCACTCCGCTCCCCACATTCACCTCCCCTATCGCAGTCCACTCCCCAACATTCCTAGCCCACTCCCCTCCCCTCCACCTCCTCACTGCCTTCCACTACCCAACTCTCCTGCCTCACACACCTCCCCCACTCCACTCCACAACTCCCATTCCCTCCACACCCCTCCCCCACTCCACTCCCCTCTCCAAGCCCCCACTCACTGACGCCACTCCCCTACCCATTCCCTGTCCCTCACCCCCCACCCTCACTCCCCTACCGCTCTCACAAACCCCACTCCCCTCTCCCACTCCTCCAACCCAACTCCCCACCCCAACTCCCCTCCCCAACGCCCCTCCCTCGCTCCCCTCCCCCGTCCCCTCCGCCACTCCCCTCCCCCGCTCCCCTCCCCCACTCCCCTCCCCCACACCCCTCGTCAACTCCCCTCCCCCACTCCCCTCCCCCACTACCCTCCCCCACTCCCCTACTCCGCTCCTGTAACCCACTCCCCTCCCCCACACCCCTCGTCAAACCCCCGCACCCACTCCCCTCCCCACTCCCCTCCCCAACTCCCCTTCCGCCACTCTCCTCCCACACTCTACTCCCTCTCTCACCTCCCCAGATCCCCTCCCCCGCTCCACTCCCATGCTCCCCTCCCCCGCTCCCCTCCCACACTAACCTCCCCCACTCCCGTAACCCACTCCCCTCCCCCAGACCCCTCGTCAACCCCCATCCCCCACTCCACTCCCCCACTCCCCTCCCCCACTCCCGTAACCCACTCCCCTCCCCCAGACCCCTCGTCAACCCCCATCCCCCACTCCACTCCCCCACTCCCCTCCCCCTCTCCCCTCCCCCACTCCCCTCCCCAACTCCCTTCCGCCACTCTCCTCCCACACTCTACTCCCTCTCTCACCTCCCCAGATCCCCTCCCCCGCTCCTCTCCCACACTAACCTCCCCCACACCCCTCCGCACTCCGCTCCCCTCCGAAACTCCCCTCCCCCTCTCTCCTCCGCCACTCTCCTCCCCAACACCCCTCCCCCACTCCCCTCCCCCACCCCCTCCCCTGCTCCACTCCCCTACACAACTCTCCTCCCCACTCCCCTCCCCCACTCCCCTCCCCCACTCCCCTCCCCCACTCCCCTCCCCTCCCCCCACTCCCCTCCCCCACTCCCCTACTCCAATCTCGTACCCCACTCCACTCCCCCATTCTCGTACCCCACTCCACTCCCCCACTCCCATACCTCACTCCCCTCCACAACTCCCCTACCCCGCTCCCCTACCCCACTCCCCCACTCCCCCACTCCCCCACTCCGCTCCCCCACTCCGCACCCCCACTCCCCACCCCACTTCCCTCACCCACGACCCTACCCAACTCCACTACCCCACTCCCATCCCCCATTCCCCTCCCCCACTCCCCTACCCCGCTCCCCTCCCCCACTCCCCTACCCCACTCCCCTACCCCACTTCCCTACCGCACTCCACTACCGCTCTCCACTCCCCCACTCCCCTATCGCACTCCCCTTCCGCACTCCCCTTCACATCTCCCCGATCCCACTCCCCGACCCCACTCCCCGACCCCACTCCCCGGCCCCTCTCCCCGGCCCCACTCCCCAGCCCCACTCCCCAGCCCCACGCCCCAGCCCCACTCCCCAGCCCCACTCCCCCAACCCCACTCCCCCAACCCCACTCCCCAACCCCACTCCCCTCCCCCACTCCCTGACACCACACCCGCTGCCCCACTCCCCTTCCCCACTCCCCTCCCCCACTCCCCTCCCCTGCCCCTGTCCCCTGCTCCACTCCCCTGCTCCACTCCCCTGCTCCACACCCATGCCCCACTCACATGCACCACTCCCCTGCCCCACTCCCCTGCCCCACTCTGCTACCCCACTCTGCTACCCCACTCCGCTCCCCCACACCGCTCCCCACATTCACCTCCCCTATCGCAGTCCACTCCCCAACATTCCTAGCCCACTCCCCTCCCCTCCACCTCCTCACTGCCTTCCACTACCCAACTCTCCTACCTCACACACCTCTCCCACTCCACTCCACAACTCCCATTCCCTCCACACCCCTCCCCCACTCCACTCCCCTCTCCATGCCCCCACTCACTGACGCCACTCCCCTACCCATTCCCTGTCCCTCACCCCCCACCCTCACTCCCCTACCGCTCTCACAAACCCCACTCCCCTCTCCCACTCCTCCACCCCAACTCCCCTCCCCAACTCCCCTCCCCAACGCCCCTCCCTCACTGCCCTCCCCCGTCCCCTCCGCCACTCCCCTCCCCCGCTCCCCTCCCCCACTCCCCTCCCCCACACCCCTCGTCAACTCCCCTCCCCCACTCCCCTCCCCCACTACCCTTCCCCACTCCCCTACTCCGCTCCCGTAACCCACTCCCCTCCCCCACACCCCTCGTCAAACCCCCTCCCCCACTCCCCTCCCCCACTCCTCTCCCCAACTCCCTTCCGCCACTCTCCTCCCACACTCTACTCCCTCTCTCACCTCCCCAGATCCCCTCCCCCGCTCCACTCCCCTGCTCCCCTCGCCAGCTCCCCTCCCACACTAACCTCCCCCACTCCCGTAACCCACTCCCCTCCCCCAGACCCCTCGTCAACCCCCATCCCCCACTCCACTCCCCCACTCCCCTCCCCCACTCCCGTAACCCACTCCCCTCCCCCAGACCCCTCGTCAACCCCCATCCCCCACTCCACTCCCCCACTCCCCTCCCCCTCTCCCCTCCCCCACTCCCCTCCCCAACTCCCTTCCGCCACTCTCCTCCCACGCTCTACTCCCTCTCTCACCTCCCCAGATCCCCTCCCCCGCTCCTCTCCCACACTAACCTCCCCCACACCCCTCCGCACTCCGCTCCCCTCCGACACTCCCCTCCCCCTCTCTCCTCCGCCACTCTCCTCCCCAACACCCCTCCCCCACTCCCCTCCCCCACCCCTCCCCTGCTCCACTCCCCTACACAACTCTCCTCCCCACTCCCCTCCCCCACTCCCCTCCCCCACTCCCCTCCCCCACTCCCCTCCCCTCCACCCACTCCCCTCCCCCACTCCCCTACTCCAATCTCGTACCCCACTCCACTCCCCCATTCTCGTACCCCACTCCACTCCCCCACTCCCATACCTCACTCCCCTCCACAACTCCCCTACCCTGCTCCCCTACCCCACTCCCCCACTCCCCCACTCCCCCACTCCGCTCCCCCACTCCGCACCCCCACTCCCCACCCCACTTCCCTCACCCACTACCCTACCCAACTCCACTACCCCACTCCCATCCCCCATTCCCCTCCCCCACTCCCCTACCCCACTCCCCTACCGCACACCACTACCGCTCTCCACTCCCCCACTCCCCTATCGCACTCCCCTCCACATCTCCCCGATCCCTCTCCCCGACCCCACTCCCCGACCCCACTCCCCGACCCCACTCCCCAGCCCCACTCCCCAAACCCCACTCCCCAAACCCCAATCCCCAAACCCCACTCCCCAAACCCCACTCCCCAACCCCACTCCCCTCACCCACTCCCTGACATCACACCCGCTGCCCCACTCCCCTTCCCCACTCCCCTCCCCCACTCCCCTTCCCCACTCCCTGACACCTCACCCGCTGCCCCACTCCCCTGCCCCAGTCCCCTGCTCCACACCCCTGACCCACTCCGCTATCCCACTCCACTACCCCACTCCGCTCCCCCACTCCCCTCCCCTCCCGCAGTCCGCTCCCCAACTTTCCTAGCCCACTCGCCTCCCCTCCACCTCCTCACTGCCTTCAACTACCCAACTCTCCTACCTGACACACCTCCCCCACTCCACTCCCCAACTCCCATTCCCTCCACTCCCCTCCCCCACTCCACTCACCTCACAAGCCCCCACTCACTGACGCCACTCCCCTACCCATTCCTTGTCCCCCACCCCCTCCCTCACTCCCCTACCGCACTCACAAACCCCACTCCACGCTTCCACTCCTCCACCCCACTCCCTGCCCCCTCTCCTCTCCGCAAATCCCCTTCCCCCTCCCCCTCACCAACTCCCCTCCCGAACGCCCCTCCCTCGCTCCCCTCCCCCGCTCCCCTCCACCACTACCCTGCCCCGCTCCCCTCCCCCACACCCCTCTTCAACACCCCTCCCCCACTCCCCTCCCCCACTCCCCTACCCCACTCCCCTCACCCACACCCCTCGTCAACTCCCCTCCCCCACTCCCCTCCCCCAGACCCCTCGTCAACCCCCATCCCCCACTCCACTCCCCCACTCCCCTCCCCCTCTCCCCTCCCCCACTCCCCTCCCCAACTCCCTTCCGCCACTCTCCTCCCACACTCTACTCCCTCTCTCACCTCCCCAGATCCCCTCCCCCGCTCCCCTCGCACACTAACCTCCCCCACACCCCACCGCACTCCGCTCCCCTCCGACACTCCCCTCCCCCTCTCTCCTCCGCCACTCTCCTCCCAAACACCCCTCCCCCACTCCCCTCCCCCACCCCCTCCCCTGCTCCACTCCCCTACACAACTCTCTTCCCCACTCTCCTCCCCCACTCCCCTCCCCCACTTCCCTCCCCCACTCCCCTCCCCTCACCTCCCCCCACTCCCCTCCCCCACTCCCCTACTCCAATCTCGTACCCCACTCCACTCCCCCATTCTCGTACCCCACTCCACTCCCCCATTCTCGTACCACACTCCACTCCCCCACTCCCATACCTCACTCCCCTTCACAACTCCCCTACCCCGCTCCCCTACCCCACTCCCCCACTCCCCCACTCCGCTCCCCCACTCCGCACCCCGACTCCCCACCCCACTCCCCTCACCCACTACCCTACCAAACTCCACTACCCCACTCCCATCCCCCATTCCCCTCCCCCACTCCCCTACCCCACTCCCTACCGCACACCACTACCGCTCTCCACTCCCCCACTCCCTATCGCACTCCCCTCCACATCTCCCCGATCCCACTCCCCGACCCTACTCCCCGACCCCACTCCCCGACCCCACTCCCCAGCCCCACTCCCCAAACCCCACTCCCAAACCCCACTCCCCAAACACCACTCCCCAAACCCCACTCCCCAACCCCACTCCCTTACCCACTCCCTGACATCACACCCGCTGCCCCACTCCCCTTCCCCACTCCCCTCCCGACTCCCCTTCCCCACTCCCTGACACCTCACCCGCTGCACCAGTCCCCTGCCCCAGTCCCCTGCCCCAGTCCCCTGCCCCACTCCCCTTCCCAGTCCCCTGCCCCAGTCCCCTGCTCCACTCCCCTGCTCCACTCCCCTGACCCACTCCCCTGCCCTACTCCGCTACCCCACTCTGATACCCCACTCCGCTACCCCACTCCGCTCCCCCACTCCCCTCCCCTCCCGCAGTCCGCTCCCCAACTTTCCTAGCCCACTCCCCTTCCCTCCACCTCCTCACTGCCTTCCACTACCCAACTCTCCTACCTGACACACCTCCCCCACTCCACTCCCCAACTCCCATTCCCTCCACTCCCCTCCCCACTCCACTCACATCTCCAAGCCCCCACTCACTGACGCCACTCCCCTACCCATTCCTTGTCCCCCACCCCCTCCCTCACTCCCCTACCGCACTCACAAACCCCACTCCCCTCTTCCACTCCTCCACCCCACTCCCTGCCCCCTCTCCTCTCCGCAAATCCCCTTCCCCCTCCCCCTCCCCAACTCCCCTCCCCAACGCCCCTCCCTCGCTCCCCTCCCCCGCTCCCCTCCACCACTACCCTGCCCCGGTCCCCTCCCCCGCTCCCCTCCCCCACACCCCTCGTCAAATCCCCTCCCCCACTCCCCTCACCCACTCCCCTCCCCCACTCCCGTAACCCACTCCCCTCCCCCACACCCCTCGTCAACCCCCATCCCCAACTCCACTCCCCCACTCCTCTCCCCTCTCCCCTCCCCGACTCCCTTCCCCAACTCCCTTCCGCCACTCTCCTCCCACACTCTACACCCTCTCTCACCTCCCCAGATCCCCTCCCCCGCTCCCCTCCCACACTAACCTCCCCCACACCCCTCCGCACTCCGCTCCCCTCCGACACTCCCCTCCCCCTCTCCCCTCCGACACTCCCCTCCCCCTCTCCCCTCCCCCACTCCCCTCCTCCACCCCCTCCCCTGCTCCACTCCCCTACACAACTCTCTTCCCCACTCTCCTCCCCCATTCCCCTCCCCCACTCCCCTCCCCCACACCCCTCCCCTCCCCCCAATCCCCTCCCCCACTCTCCTCCCCCACTCCGTATCCCTGCACCTCCTCACTGCCCTCCCGTACCACACTCCCCACCACCACTCCGCTCCCCCACTCCACTCCCCCACTCCACTCCCCCACTCCACTCCCCCTCTCCCCTCCCCCACTCCCCTCACCCCCTCCCCTCCCCCACTCCTCTACCCCACCCCACTCCCCTCCCCCACTCCCCTCCCCCACTCCCCTACCCCACTCCCCTCCCCCACTCCACACCCCGCTCCCATACCTAACTCCCATCCACAACTCCCCTACCCCACTCCCCTACACCACTCCGCTCCCCTCTCCCCTCCCCCACTCCCCTCCCCCACTCCCGTCCCCCACTCCCCTCCCGTCCAACACTCCGCTTCCCTGCACCTCCTCACTGCCCTCCCCCACCACACTCCTAACCCCCACTCCGCTCCCCAACTCTCCTAGCACGCACCCCTCCCCCACTCCCCTTCCCTCCACCTCCTCACTGCCCTCCACAACCCAACTCCCCTACCCCACACACGTCCCCAACTCCAGTCACCCACTCCCCTTCCCTCTACCTCCTCACTGCGCTCCCCTATCCCACTCCACTTTCCAACTTCCCTACCCCACGCCCCTAACTCACTCCCCTCCCCAACTCCACTACCCCTCTCCACTCCACCATTCCCATACCCCCCTCCCCTAGCCACCCTCCCCTAGTCACCCCGTCCCACACACCCCTCCCCCCACTCCAGTCCACCTCTGCGCTCCCCTGCACCTCTTCATTGCCCTCCCCTACCACACTCCCATCCCCCACTACGCTCCCGCATTCCCCTACCCCACTCCCCTACCCACACCCCTACCCACTCCCCTAAACCACTCCCCTTCCCCCTCCCCTTCCCCTCCCCTCCCCCACTCCCCTGCCCCAATCCCCTCCCCCACTTCCGTCCCCCACTCCCCTCCCCCACTCCCATCACAATCACCCCTCCCCCACACCACTCCCCCACACCCCTCGTCAACTCCTCGCCCACACTCCCCTCCCCCACTCCCCTCCCCCACTCCCATCACAATCACCCCTCCCCCACACCACTCCCCCACACCCCTCGTCAACTCCCCTGCCCCAATCCCCTCCCCCACTCCCCTCCCCCACTCCCCTGCCCCAATACCCTCCCCCACTCCCTTCCCCCACTCCCCTCCCCCACTGCCATCACAAACACCCCTACCCCACTCCCCTACTCCGCTCCCCTCCCCCACACCCCTCCCCCACACCCCTCGTCAACTCCTCTCCCACACTCCCCTCCCCCACTCCCCTCCCTCACGTCCCTCCGCCACTCTCCTACCACAATCTACTCCCTCACTCACCTCCCCAACTCCCCTCCCCTAACCCCTCCCACACTAACCTCCCACACACCCCTCCCCACTCCCCTCCCCTCCGACACTCCCCTCCGCCTCTCTCCTCCGCCACTCTCCTCCTGAACACCCCTCCCCCACTTCCCTTCCCCACCTCCTGCCCCACTCCACTCTCCTCACCCATTCCCATCCTCCACTCCCCTCCCCCACTCCCGTCCAACACTCCGCATCCCTGCACCTCCTCACTGCCCTCCCGTACCACACTCCCCTCCCCCACTCCCCTACCCTACTCTCGTACCCCACTCCACTCCCCCACTCCCATACCTCACTCCCCTTCACAACTCCCCTACCTCGCTCCCCTACCCCTCTCCCCTACCCCGCTCCCCCACTCCGCTCCCCCACTCCGCTCCCCCACTCCGCACCCCCACTCCGCACCCCCACTCCTCACACCCACTCCCCTCCCCCACTACCCTTCCCAACTCCACTACCCCACTCCCATCCCCCATTCCCCTCTCCCACTCCCCTAGCCCACCCCCTCCCACACTCCCCTCCCCCCACTCCAGTCCACCTCTGCGCTTCCCTGCACCTCTTCACAGCCCTCCCCTACCACACTCCCATCCCCCACTACCCTCCCGCACTCCCCGACCCCACTCCCCGTTCGCACGCCCCAGCCGCACTCCCCAAACCCCACTCCCCAAACCCCACTCCCGAAACCGAACTCACCAAACCCCACTCCCCAAACCGCACACCCCCAACCACACTCCCCCAACCCCACTACCCCAAACCCCACTCCCCAACCCCACTCCCCTCCCCCACTCCCACTCCCCTCCCCCACTCCCTGACACCACACCCGCTGCCCCACTCCCCTGCCCCACTCCCCTCACCCACTCCCTGACACCTCCCCCGCTGCCCCAACCCCCTGCCCCACGCCCCTGCTCCACTCCCCTGCCCCACTCCCCTGCCCCACTCCCCTCACCCACTCCCTGACACCTCACCCGCTGCCCCACTCCCCTGCTCCACTCCCCTGCTCCACTCCCCTGCCCCACTCCCCTGCCCCACTCTGCCACCACACTCTGCTACCCCACTCCGCTACCCCACTGCGCTACCCCACTCCCCTCCCACACTCCCCTCCCCTACCGCTGTCCGCTCCCCAACTTTCCTCGCCCACTCCCCTCCCCTCCACCTCCTCACTGCCTTCCACTACCCAACTCTCCTACCTCACACACCTCCCCCACTCCACTCCCCAACTCCCATTCGCTCAACTCCCCTCCCCCACTCCACTCCCCTCTCCAAGCCCCCACTCACTGACGCCACTCCCCTACCCATTTCCTGTCCCCCACTCCCCTCCCTATTCCCTGTCCCCCAATCCCCTCCCTCACTCCCCTACCGCACTCACAAACCCCTCTCCGCTCTCCCACTCCTCCACCCCACTCCCTTCCCCCTCCCCCTCCCCAACTCCCCTCCCCAACGCACCTCCCCCGCTCCCCTCCCCCACTCCCCTCCCCCACTGCCCTACTCCACTCCCCTCATTCCACTCCCCTCCGCCACACCCCTCGTCAACTCCCCTCCGCCACACCCCTCGTCAACTCCCCTCCCCCACTCCCCTCATCAACTCCCCTCCCCCACTCCCCTCCCACACTCCCCTACCAGCTCCCCTCACCCGCCCCCTCCCCCACTCCCCTCCCCCACTCACCTCCCCCTCTCCCCTCCCCCTCTCACCTCCCCCTCTCTCCTCCCCCACTCTCCCCTCCCCCCCACTCTCCTCCCCCACTCTCCCCTCTCCCACTCCCCTCCGACCCAACTCCACTCCCCACTCCCCTTCCCTCCACCTCCTGACAGCACACCCCTACCAGACTCCACGACACCACTCTGCACCCCCACTCCCCTCCTCTACTCCCCTACCCCACCGCACATCCCTCCCAAACTCCCCTACCAGACGCCCACCCCCACTCCCCTCCCCTCCCCCACTCCCCTCCCCCTCTCCCCTCCCCAAATCGCCTCCCCCACTCCCCTTCCCTCCACATCCTTACAGCCCTCCTCTACTCCACTCCCCTTCAACACTCTGATCCCCCACTAGCCCCACCAATCCCCTACCCCGCTTCTCTCCAAAACTCCCCTACCCTCTCCCCACCCCCACTCACCTACACCACTTCCCTCTCCCACTCCCTGACATAACTCCCCTACCCCACTCCCCTACCCCATTCCACTACCCCAGATCCGTCGCCAATCCCCTACCTCACACCCCTCCCATACTCCCCTACCCACCTCTCCTACCCCACTCTCTTACCCCACTCCCCTTCCCTCCACCTCCTCACTGCACTCCAGTACCCAACTCCCCGACGCCACTGCCCTCCCCCACTCCCCACGACACTTCCCCACTGCCCTACCTCGCTCCATTCCCCCAGTTATCACCCCCACTACCTTACTCCACTCCCCTCTACACTCCCCTCCCAATCCCCTCCCCACCCCCGTCCCCACTTCCCTCCCCCACTACCCCACCCCACTCACCTAACACACACCCTACCCCACTCCACTCCCCCATTCCCCTCTCCCACTCCCCTTCCCTCCATCTCCTCACTGCACCCCTACCCAACTCCCCTCCCCACTCCCCTTCCCTCCACCTCCTTACAGCCCACCCCTACAACACTTCCCGACACCACACTGCACCCCCACCCCCTCCTCCACTCCCCTACCCCACTACCCCACCGCACCTCCCTCCCAAACTCCCCTACCAGACGCCCACCCCCACTCCCCTCCCCCAAACCCCTCCCCACACCCCTCCCCCACTCCCCTCCCCTACTCCCCTCCCCCACTCCCCTCCCCCACTCCCCTCCCCCAATCCGCACCCCCACTCCCCAAGCCAACTCCCCGCCCCCACTCCCCTCCCCAACTCCCCTTCCCTCCACCTCCTTCCAGCGCTCCCCTACTCCACTCCCCTGCACCACTCTGATCCCCCACTAGCCTCACCACTCCCCAGGCCCACTCCCCTCCCCAACTCCCCTTCCCTCCACCTCCTTCCAGCGCTCCCCTACTCCACTCCCCTACACCACTCTGATCCCCCACTCACCTACACCACTCCCCTAACCCACTCCCTGTCCCCCACTCTCCTCCCCCACTCCCCTCCCCAACTCCCCTCACCCAGTCTCCTCCCACACTCCCCTCCCTCACTCCCCTCCAACTCCCCTACAACTCTAACCTCCCCCACTCCCCTCCGCACTCCCCTCCGCACTCCCCTCCCCACTCCCCTCCCCCACTCGCTCCCCCACGCCCCTCCCCACTCACCTCCCACACTAACCTCCCCCACTCGTCTCCCCACTCCCCTCCCCACTCCCCTCCCGCTCTTGCCTCCCCCAATCCCCTCCCCCACTCCCAACTCCCCTCCCCACTCCCCTCACTCACTAATCTCCCCCACTCCCCTCCCACACTAACCTGCCCCACCCCCCTCCCAACTCCCCTCGTCCACTCCGCTACCCCACTCCGCTTACCTCCACATCCTCACTGCACGACTCCACCACACTCCCATCCCCCACTACCCTCCCCCACTACCCTCCCCCACTCCCCAACCGCACTCCCCTCCACAACACCCCTACCCCTCTCCCCTATCCCAAACCCGACCCCACACCCCTACCCCACACCCCTACCCTACTCCCCTACCCCAGTCCACTACCCCAGTCCCATCGCCAATCTCCTCTCTCACACCCCTCCCATACTCCCATACACACCTCTCCTACCCCACTCCCCTCCCCACTCCCCTCCCCACTTCCATCCCCCACTTCCCTCCCCCACTCCCCTCCCCTTTCTCCTAACTCACTCCCCACCCCATACCCATACCCCACTCCCCTCCCCCACTGCCCTACCTCACTCCACTCCCCCAGTTAACGCACCCACTACCTTACCCCACTCCCCTCCCCACTCCACTCCAAACGTCCCTCCACCACTCCCCTCCCCATTCCCCAACCTCACTCACCACCCCATACCCATACCTCAATCCCCTCTCCCACTCCCCTTCCCTCCATCTCCTCACTGCCCCCCTACCAAACCCCCCTCCTCACTCCCCTTCCCTCCACCTCCGAACAGCACACCCCGACCACACTCCCCGACACCACTCTGCACCCCCACCCCCTCCTCCACTCCACTACCCCACTATCCCACTGCACTTCCCTCCCAAACTCCCCTACCAGACGCCCTCACCCACGCCCCTCCCCCAGGCCCCTCTCCCACGCCCCTCTCCCACTCTGCTCCCCAACTGTCCTCCCCAACTCCCATCCCCCACTATCCTCCCCACCCCAACTCCCCTACCACAATGCCCTACACCACGCCCCTCCCCAACTCCCCTCCCCAACTGTCCTTCCCTCCACCTCCTTACATCCCTCCCCTACTCCACTCCCCTACACCACTCCCGTACCCTCTCCCCACACCACTCACCTACACCACTCCACTAACCCACTCCCTGTCCCCAATCCCCTCCCTCACCCCACTCCCCCACTCACCTCCCCAACACCCATCACTCACTCCCCGACAAACTACGCTCCCCAACTCCACTACCGCACTGCCCTCCACCACTCCCCGCCACAACTCCCCTCCCCCACTCCACAGCTCCCCCACCCACTCCCCGCCCCCACTGCCCTACCTCACTCCACTCACCCAGTTACCGCCCCCACTACCATGCCCCACTCCCCTCCCCACTCCCTTCCCCCACTCGCCTCCCCATACCCCTACCTCACTTCACTCCCCCACTCCCCTACCCCACTCACATAACACACACCCCTCCCCCACTCGCCTCCCCCATTCCCCTCTCCAACCCCCTTCCCTCCATCTCCTCACTGCCCCACTACCCAAATCCCCTCCCCACTCCCCTTCCCTCCACCTCCTTTCAGCCCACCCCTACCACACTCCCCGACACCACTCTGCACCCCCACCCCCTCCTCCACTCCCCTACCCCACTACCCCACCGCACTTCCCTCCCAAACTCCCCTACCAGACGCCCTCCCCCACTCCCCTCCCCCACACCCATCCCCACACCCCTTCCCCACACCCCCACTCCCCTCGCCCACTCCCCTCCCCCCCTCCCCCTCCCACACACCCCTCACCCACTACCCTACCGCTATGGCCTACCCCACGCCCCTCCACAACTCCCCTCCCCAACTCCCCTTCCCTCCATCTCCTGACAGTCCTCCCCTACTCCACTCCCCTACAGCACTCTGCTCCCCCACTAGCCCCACCACTCCCCTACCCCACTCCCCTCCAAAACTCCCATAACCTCTCCCCACCCCCACTCACCTACACCACTCCCCTAACCCACTCCCTGTCCCTCAATCCATTCCCTGACTACCCAAACCCCACTCGCCTCCCCCACGCACCTCCCCAACTCCCCTCCTCCACACCTCGAACCCACTCTCCACTCCTCTCCTCGAGGCAACACCCCTCCCCACACCTCACCCCACTCCCTGCCTCAACTCCCCCACCCCACACTCCCCTCCCCCACTCCCCTCCACCACTCCCCTCCCCCACTCCCCTCCCCCACTCCCCTCCTAAACTCCCCTCCCCCACAACCCCTCCTCAACTCCCCTAACTCCCCTTCCCCACTCAACTCCCCTACCACGCACTCTTCCCCACACTCCTCCCCACACCTCTCCCCTACTCCCCACTCCCACTCCCCTCCCCCACTCCCCTCCCCACTGCCCTCCACCAAATCCCCCACCACACTCCCCTCCCACACTCCCCTCCCCCAAGTCCCCTGCCCCAATTCCCCTACTGCACTCCCATCCCCCACTCCCATCCCCCACTACCCTCCCCAACTACCCTCTCCCACTACCCTCTCCCACTCCACTGCCCCACTCCACTCCCCCACTCCACTCCCCCACTCCACACCCCCTCTTCACTCCCCCCTCCCCACCCCCACTCTCCTCCCCCACAGCCCACCCCCACTCCTCACCCCCACTCCACACCCCCACTCCCCTCCCCACTCCCCTCCCGCACTCTCCTCCTCCACTCTCCTCCCTACTCTCCTCCTCCACTCTCCTCCCTACTCTCCTCCCAAACTCTCCTCCCCCACTCCCCTCCCCCACTCTCCTCCTCCACTCTCCTCCCCACTCTCCTCCCAAACTCTCCTCCCCCACTCCCCTCACCTAATACCCTACCCCACTCCAATACGCCACTCCCCTACTCCACTCCCCTACTGCGCTCCACTCCCCCACACCCCTCCTCAACTCCCCTCCCTCACTCCCCTAACCCACTACCCTCTCCAACACTTCTCCCCCACTCCCCTCCCCCACTCCCCTCACCCACTCCCCCACTTCCCCACTCCCCTCCCACACTAACCTCCCCCACATTCCTCCCCACTGTCCTTCCCCACTCCCCTATCCCAAATCCCCTACCCCAAATCCCCGACTCAAATCCCCTCCCCCAAATCCCCTACACCAAATCCCTACCCCCAAATCCCCTCCCCCAAATCCCCTCCCCCAAATCCCCTCCCCCACTCCACTCGCATACCGCACTCCCCTCCACAACTCCCCTTCCCTCCACCTCCTCACTGCCCTCCTCAACAAAACTCCCCTACCCCACACACCTCTCCCACTCCACTCACCCACTCCCCTTCCCTCCACCTCCTCACTGCGCTCCCCTATCCCACTCCCCTATCCCACTCCACTATCCCACTGCCCTATCCGACTCCACTTTCCCACTTCCCTACCCCACTCCTCTAACTCACTCCCCTCCCCAACACCATTACCCCTCTCCACTCCACCATTCCCCTAACCCCATCCCCTAGCCCACTCCGTCCCACACTCCCCTTCCCCCACTCCAGTCCACCTCTGCGCTTCCCTGCACATCTTCACTGCCCTCCCCGACCACACTCCCATCCCTCACTACCCTCACGCACACCCCTACCCCACTCCCCTACACCACTCCCCTACCCCACTCCCCTACCGTACTCCACTAGCGCACTCCACTAGCGCACTCCACTACCGCACCCCTCTCCACCACTCCCCTACCCCACTCCCAATCACCACACACCAACCCCACTCCCGTACCCACTCACCTCCCCCACTCCGCTAACCCACTCCCCTCCCCCACTCCCCTCCCCCGCTCCCCTCCCCCGCTCCCTGACATCACACCGGCTCCCCCACTCCCCTCACCCACTCCCCTCCCCCACTCCGCCCCACAACCCTCCCCCTTTCCCCTCCCCCACTCCCCTCGCCCACTCCCCTCGCCCACTCCCCTCCCCCACTCCACTCCCCCACACCCCTCGCCCACTCCACTCCCGACACTCCTCCCCCACTCCACTCCCCTCCCCCACTCCCCTCCCCCTCACCCCACCCCCACTCCCCTCCCCCACTCTCCTCCCGTCCAACACTCCACTTCCCTGCACCTCCTCATAGCCCTCCCCTACAACACTCCCATCCCCCACTCCGCTCCCCAACTCTCCTGCCTCACACCCCTTCCCCACTGCCCTTCCCTCCATCTCCTCACTGCCCTCCTCAACCCAACACCGCTACCCCACACACATCACCAACTCGACTCACCCACTCCCCTTCCCTCCACCTCCTCACTGCGCTCCCCTATCCCACTCCCCTATCCCACTCCACTATCCCACTGCCCTATCCGACTCCACTTTCCCACTTCCCTACCCCACCCGCCTAACTCACTCCCCTCCCCAACTCCACTACCCCTCTCCACTCCACCATTCCCCTAACCCCCTCCCCTAGCCAAACCCTCCCACACTCACCTCCCCCCACTCCAGTCCACCTCTGCGCTCCCCTGCATCTCTTCACTGCCCTCCCCTAACACACTCCCATCCCCCACTACGCTCCCGCATTCCCCTACCCCACTCCCCTACCGCACTCCACCCCCCCACTCCCCTACCGCCTCCCCTCCACAACTCCCCTACACCACTCCAAATCACTACACCACTCCTCTCCCCCACTCCCTACCTCAATTCCCCTCCCCATTCCCCTAAACCACTCCCCTTCCCACTCCCCTCCCCACTTCCCTCCCCCACTCCCCTCCCTCACGCCCTCCGTCACACTCCTACCACACTCTACTCCCTCACTCACCTCCCCAACTCCCCTCCCCCGCTCCCCTCCCACACTAACCTTCCACACACCGCTTCCCACTCCCCTCCCCTCCGACACTCCCCTCGCCCTCTCTCCACCGGCACTTTCCTCCCGAACACCCCTCCCCCACTTCCTTCCCCCACTCCCCTACTCCAATCTCGTACCCCACTCCACTCCCCCACTCTCGTACCCCACTCCACTCCCCCACTCCCATACCTCACTCCCCTCCACAACTCCCCTACCCCGCTCCCCTACCCCGCTCCCCCACTCCCTCACTCCTCACCCCCACTCCGCACCCCCACTCCCCACTCCCCTCATCCACTACCCTACCCAACTCCACTACCCCACTCCCATCCCCCATTCCCCTCCCCCACTCCCCTACCCCACTCCCCTCCCCCACTCCTCTACCCCACTCCCCTACCCCACTTCCCTACCGCACTCCACTACCGCTCTCCACTCCCCCACTCCCCTATCGCACTCCCCTTCCGCACTCCCCTTCACATCTCCCCGATCCCACTCCCCGACCCCACTCCCCGACCCCACTCCCCGGCCCCTCTCCCCGGCCCCACTCCCCAGCCTCACTCCCCAGCTCCACGCCCCAGCCCCACTCCCCAGCCCCACTCCCCCAACCCCACTCCCCCAACCCCACTCCCCAACCCCACTCCCTGACACCACACCCGCTGCCCCACTCCCCTTCCCCACTGCCCTCCCCCACTCCCCTCCCCTGCCCCAGTCCCCTGCTCCACTCCCCTGCTCCACCTCCCTGCTCCACTCCCATGCCCCACTCACCTGCACAACTCCCCTGCCCCACTCCCCTGCCGCACTCTGCTACCCCACTCTGCTACCCCACTCCGTACCCCCACTCCGCTCCCCACATTCACCTCCCCTATCGCAGTCCACTCCCCAACATTCCTAGCCCACTCCCCTCCCCTCCACCTCCTCACTGCCTTCCATTACCCAACTCTCCTACCTCACACACATCCCCCACTCCACTCCACAACTCCCATTCCCTCCACACCCCTCCCCCACTCCACTCCCCTCTCCAAGCCCCCACTCACTGACGCCACTCCCCTACCCATTCCCTGTCCCTCACCCCCCACCCTCACTCCCCTACCGCTCTCACAAACCCCACTCCCCTCTCCCACTCCTCCACCCCAACTCCCCTCCCCAACTCCCCTCCCCAACGCCCCTCCCTCGCTCCCCTCCCCCGTCCCCTCCGCCACTCCCCTCCCCCGCTCCCCTCCCCCACTCCCCTCCCCCACACCCCTCGTCAACTCCCCTCCCCCACTCCCCTACTCCGCTCCCGTAACCCACTCCCCTCCCCCACACCCCTCGTCAACCCCCCTCCCCCACTCCCCTCCCCCACTCCCCTCCCCAACTCCCTTCCGCCACTCTCCTCCCACACTCTACTCCCTCTCTCACCTCCCCAGATCCCCTCCCCCGCTCCACTCCCCCGCTCCCCTCCCCCGCTCCCCTCCCACACTAACCTCCCCACACCCCTCCGCTCTCCGCTCCCCTCAGACACTCCCCTCCCCCTCCCTCCTCCGCCACGCTCCTCCCCAAGACCCCTCCCCAACTCCCCTCCCCCACTCCCCTCCCCCACCCCCTCCCCTGCTCCACTCCCCTACACAACTCTCCTCCCCCACTCTACTCCCCCACTCTCCTCCCCCACTCCCCTCCCCCACTCCCCTACACAACTCTCCTCCCCCACTCCGCATCCCTGCACCTTCTCACTGCCCTCCCGTAACACACTCCTCACCCCCACTCCACTCCCCCATTCTACTCCCCCACTCCACTCCCCCACTCCACTCCCCCACTCCCCACACCCCTTCCCCTCCACCACTCCTCTACCCCACCCCACTCCCCTCCCCCACTCCCCTCCCCCACTCCCCTCCCCCACTCCCCTACCCCACTCCCCTCCCCCACTCCACACCCCCACTCCCATACCTAACACCCATCCACAACTCCCCTACCCCACTCCCTTACCCCACGCCGCTCCCCAAATCCGCTCCCCCACTCCACTCCCTACACCCCTCCCCAACTCTCCTACCTCACACCCCTCCCCCACTCCCCTTCCCTCCACCTCCTCACTGCCCTCCACAACCCAACTCCCCTACCCCACACACGTCCCCAACTCCAGTCACCCACTCCCCTTCCCTCCACCTCATCACTGCGCTCCCCAATCCCATTCCCCTATCCCACTCCCCTAGCCCACCCCGTCCCACACTCACCTCCCCCCACTCCAGTCCACCTCTGTGCTTCCCTGCACCTCTTCACTGCCCTCCCCTACCACACTCCCATCCCTCACTACCCTCACACACACCCCTACCCCACTCCCCTACACCACTCCCCTACCCCACTCCCCTACCGTACTCCACTAGCGCACTCCACTCCCGCACTCCCCTCCACCAATCCCTTACCCCACTCCCCATCACCACACAACAAACCCACTCCCCTACCCCACTCACCTCCCCCACTCCGCTAACCCACTCCCCTCCCCCGCTCCCCTCCCACGCTCCCCTCCCCCACTCCCTGACACCACACCGGCTCCCCCACTCCCCTCCCCCCTTCCCCTCCCCCACTCCCCTCGCCCACTCCCCTCGCCCACTCCCCTCCCCCACTCCCCTCTCCCACTCCACTCCCCCACACCCCTCGCCCACTCCACTCCCGACACTCCTCCCCCACTCCCCTCCCCTCCCCCTCACCCCTCCCCCACTCCCGTCCCCCACTCCCCTCCCGTCCAACACTCCGCTTCCCTGCACCTCCTCACTGCCCTCCCCGACCACACTCCCATCCCCCACTCCGCTCCCCAACTCTCCTACCTCACACCCCTCCCCCACTCCCCTTCCCTCCACCTCCTCACTGCCCTCCTCAACCCAACTCCCCTACCCCACACACTTCCCCAACTCGACTCACCCACTCCCCTTCCCTCCACCTCCTCACTGCGCTCCCCGATCCCACTCCCCTATCCCACTCCCCTATCCCACTCCCCTATCCCACTCCACTATCCCACTGCCCTATCCGACACCACTTTCCCACTTCCCTACCCCACTCCCCTAACTCACTCCCCTCCCCAACTCCACTATCCCCCTCCACTCCACCATTCCCCTAACCCCCTCCCCTAGCCAACCCCTCCCACACTCCCCTCCCCCCACTCCAGTCCACCTCTGCGCTCCCCTGCATCTCTTCACTGCCCTCACCAACACACTCCCACCCCCCACTACGCTCCCGCATTCCCCTACCCCACTCCCCTACCGCACTCCACGCCCCCACTCCCCTACCGCACTCCCCTCCTCAACTCCCCTACACCACTCCAAATCACCACACCACTCCTTTCCCCCACTCCCTAACTCAACTACCCTCCCCACTCCCCTAAACCACTCCCCTTCCCACTCCCCTCCCCCACCCCCTCCCCCACTCCCCTCCCCCACTTCCATCACAAACTCCCCTACCCCACTCCCCTACTCCGCTCCTCTGCACCACACCCCTCGCTCACATCCCTCCCCCACACCCCTCCCCCACACCCCTCGTCAACTCCACTCCCACACTCCCCTCCCCCACTCCCCTCCCCCACTCCCCTCCCTCACGCCCTCCGCCACTCTCCTACCACACTCTACTCCCTCACTCACCTCCCCAACTCCACTCCCCCGCTCCCCTCCCACCCTCTCCTCCCGAACACCCCTCCCCCACTCCCCTCCCCCAGCCCCTCCCCCACTCCACTCTCCTCACCCACTCCCATCCCCCTCTCCCCTCCTCCACTCCTGTCCACCACTCCGCATCCCTGCACCACCTCACTGCCCTCCCGTACCACACTCCCCTCCCCCACTCCCCTACTCCAATCTCATACCCCACGCCACTCCCCCATTCTCGTACCCCACCCCACTCCCCCACTCCCATACCTCACTCCCCTCCACAACTCCCCTACCCCGCTCCCCTACCCCACTCACCCACTCCCCCACTCCGCTCCCCCACTCCGCACCCCCACTCCCCACCCCACTCCCCTCACCCACTACCCTACCCAACTCCACTACTCCACTCCCATCCCCCACTCCCCTCCCCACTCCCCTCCCGCACTCTCCTCCTCCACTCTCCTCCCTACTCTCCTCCTCCACTCTCCTCCCTACTCTCCTCCCAAACTCTCCTCCCCCACTCCCCTCCCCCACTCTCCTCCTCCACTCTTCTCCCCACTCTCCTCCCAAACTCTCCTCCCCCACTCCCCTCACCTAATCCCCTACCCCACTCCAATACGCCACTCCCCTACTCCACTCCCCTACTGCGCTCCACTCCCCCACACCCCTCCTCAACTCCCCTCCCTCACTCCCCTAACCCACTACCCTCTCCAACACTTCTCCCCCACTCCCCTCCCCCACTCCCCTCACCCACTCCCCCACTTCCCCACTCCCCTCCCACACTAACCTCCCCCACATTCCTCCCCACTGTCCTTCCCCACTCCCCTATCCCAAATCCCCTACCCCAAATCCCCGACTCAAATCCCCTCCCCCAAATCCCCTACACCAAATCCCTACCCCCAAATCCCCTCCCCCAAATCCCCTCCCCCAAATCCCCTCCCCCACTCCACTCGCATACCGCACTCCCCTCCACAACTCCCCTTCCCTCCACCTCCTCACTGCCCTCCTCAACAAAACTCCCCTACCCCACACACCTCTCCCACTCCACTCACCCACTCCCCTTCCCTCCACCTCCTCACTGCGCTCCCCTATCCCACTCCCCTATCCCACTCCACTATCCCACTGCCCTATCCGACTCCACTTTCCCACTTCCCTACCCCACTCCTCTAACTCACTCCCCTCCCCAACACCATTACCCCTCTCCACTCCACCATTCCCCTAACCCCATCCCCTAGCCCACTCCGTCCCACACTCCCCTTCCCCCACTCCAGTCCACCTCTGCGCTTCCCTGCACATCTTCACTGCCCTCCCCGACCACACTCCCATCCCTCACTACCCTCACGCACACCCCTACCCCACTCCCCTACACCACTCCCCTACCCCACTCCCCTACCGTACTCCACTAGCGCACTCCACTAGCGCACTCCACTACCGCACCCCTCTCCACCACTCCCCTACCCCATTCCCAATCACCACACACCAACCCCACTCCCGTACCCACTCACCTCCCCCACTCCGCTAACCCACTCCCCTCCCCCACTCCCCTCCCCCGCTCCCCTCCCCCGCTCCCTGACATCACACCGGCTCCCCCACTCCCCTCACCCACTCCCCTCCCCCACTCCGCCCCACAACCCTCCCCCTTTCCCCTCCCCCACTCCCCTCGCCCACTCCCCTCGCCCACTCCCCTCCCCCACTCCACTCCCCCACACCCCTCGCCCACTCCACTCCCGACACTCCTCCCCCACTCCACTCCCCTCCCCCACTCCCCTCCCCCTCACCCCACCCCCACTCCCCTCCCCCACTCTCCTCCCGTCCAACACTCCACTTCCCTGCACCTCCTCATAGCCCTCCCCTACAACACTCCCATCCCCCACTCCGCTCCCCAACTCTCCTGCCTCACACCCCTTCCCCACTGCCCTTCCCTCCATCTCCTCACTGCCCTCCTCAACCCAACTCCGCTACCCCACACACATCACCAACTCGACTCACCCACTCCCCTTCCCTCCACCTCCTCACTGCGCTCCCCTATCCCACTCCCCTATCCCACTCCACTATCCCACTGCCCTATCCGACTCCACTTTCCCACTTCCCTACCCCACCCGCCTAACTCACTCCCCTCCCCAACTCCACTACCCCTCTCCACTCCACCATTCCCCTAACCCCCTCCCCTAGCCAAACCCTCCCACACTCACCTCCCCCCACTCCAGTCCACCTCTGCGCTCCCCTGCATCTCTTCACTGCCCTCCCCTAACACACTCCCATCCCCCACTACGCTCCCGCATTCCCCTACCCCACTCCCCTACCGCACTCCACCCCCCCACTCCCCTACCGCCTCCCCTCCACAACTCCCCTACACCACTCCAAATCACTACACCACTCCTCTCCCCCACTCCCTACCTCAATTCCCCTCCCCATTCCCCTAAACCACTCCCCTTCCCACTCCCCTCCCCACTTCCCTCCCCCACTCCCCTCCCTCACGCCCTCCGTCACACTCCTACCACACTCTACTCCCTCACTCACCTCCCCAACTCCCCTCCCCCGCTCCCCTCCCACACTAACCTTCCACACACCGCTTCCCACTCCCCTCCCCTCCGACACTCCCCTCGCCCTCTCTCCACCGGCACTTTCCTCCCGAACACCCCTCCCCCACTTCCTTCCCCCACTCCCCTACTCCAATCTCGTACCCCACTCCACTCCCCCACTCTCGTACCCCACTCCACTCCCCCACTCCCATACCTCACTCCCCTCCACAACTCCCCTACCCCGCTCCCCTACCCCGCTCCCCCACTCCCTCACTCCTCACCCCCACTCCGCACCCCCACTCCCCACTCCCCTCATCCACTACCCTACCCAACTCCACTACCCCACTCCCATCCCCCATTCCCCTCCCCCACTCCCCTACCCCACTCCCCTCCCCCACTCCTCTACACCACTCCCCTACCCCACTTCCCTACCGCACTCCACTACCGCTCTCCACTCCCCCACTCCCCTATCGCACTCCCCTTCCGCACTCCCCTTCACATCTCCCCGATCCCACTCCCCGACCCCACTCCCCGACCCCACTCCCCGGCCCCTCTCCCCGGCCCCACTCCCCAGCCTCACTCCCCAGCTCCACGCCCCAGCCCCACTCCCCAGCCCCACTCCCCCAACCCCACTCCCCCAACCCCACTCCCCAACCCCACTCCCTGACACCACACCCGCTGCCCCACTCCCCTTCCCCACTGCCCTCCCCCACTCCCCTCCCCTGCCCCAGTCCCCTGCTCCACTCCCCTGCTCCACCTCCCTGCTCCACTCCCCTGCCCCACTCACCTGCACAACTCCCCTGCCCCACTCCCCTGCCGCACTCTGCTACCCCACTCTGCTACCCCACTCCGTACCCCCACTCCGCTCCCCACATTCACCTCCCCTATCGCAGTCCACTCCCCAACATTCCTAGCCCACTCCCCTCCCCTCCACCTCCTCACTGCCTTCCATTACCCAACTCTCCTACCTCACACACCTCCCCCACTCCACTCCACAACTCCCATTCCCTCCACACCCCTCCCCCACTCCACTCCCCTCTCCAAGCCCCCACTCACTGACGCCACTCCCCTACCCATTCCCTGTCCCTCACCCCCCACCCTCACTCCCCTACCGCTCTCACAAACCCCACTCCCCTCTCCCACTCCTCCACCCCAACTCCCCTCCCCAACTCCCCTCCCCAACGCCCCTCCCTCGCTCCCCTCCCCCGTCCCCTCCGCCACTCCGAACAACAACCTTTCACCACTTCTCTCTGTTTACTGTTCCTTAGCCAATTTTATATCCACACTGTCTCTATCCCTTTAATCCATAGGGTTCAGTTTTCCTAACCTGTCCATTGAATGGCACTTGATCAAACACGTTTTGAAAGTCCATATATATAACTTCAATCACACCACCCTCATCAACCCTCTCCATTGTTTTATCAAAGAACTCCATCAAGTTTACCTCAGCACTACCTCTCTCCACTCCTCCACTGCTGTTAAATTATCAGATTGCTTATCCGACATCCAGTACTGGATGAGCAGAAATTTTCTCCAATTAAGTATTGGGAAGACTGAAGCCATTGTTTTCAGCCCCCACTCCAACTCTGTTCCCTTGCTATTGATCCCATCCCTCTCCCGAGTAACACTCTGAGATTCAGACAGTTTATTTGCAACCTTGGTGTCATATTTGGGATAAAATTAATGGGCACATGGACAAATAAGGAAAACCAGCATGCATTTGTTTGGGGAAAATTGTGTTTAACTAAATGGTTGGAATATTTTGAAGAGGTAAAAAGGAAGCTTCGTGAGTGCAATGCTGTTGCTGTGGTATAAATTGAATTCCAAAAGGCATTTGATAAAGTGTTACACAACAGACCTGTGAGCAAAGTTATAGCTCATCAAATAAAAAGGCCAGTAGCCACATGAAACTAAGCTGGTTGAGTGACAGGAGACAGAGAGTAGTGATTAATGGATGCTTTTCGGGCTGGAGAACAGTTTGCAGTGGAATCAAAACAAAATACAGCGGATGCTGGAAATCAGAAATACAAACAGAAAGTGCAGGAAATACTCAGCAGGTCTGGCAGCATCTGTGGAGAGAGAGGCAGAGTTAATGTTTCAAGTCGCTGACCTTTCATCAGAACTGGCAAAGGTTAGAAATGTAATAGGTTTTAAGCAAATAAAGTGGGGGTTTTGGGGGAAACACAAGTACAAAAAGGTGAGCATTAGAGCCGGGGTGGGGGACGGAGGGTGTTGAAATGATAAGCGAGCGGAAGTTCAGTGTCATGCCTTTGGACTGAGTGGAGGTGTTCCACAAAGCGGTCACCCAATCTGCATTTAGCCTGCTGCGGTGTTCCAGTGAATAACAACGCCAGCTCAAGGAACAGCACCTCATTGTCCGATTAGGCATTTACAGCCTTCTGGACTGAATATTGAGTTCAACAATTATTTTGTTTTAACATTTTTTGCCATGTGTCGGCCTGAAACTGGATTTGTTCTGTTGGTGCTTTTGGCTAGAGCTGTTCATTATTCTATCATTTAACACCCTCTCTGCACTAATGCTTTATCTTTCGCCACACAACAAGCACATTTTCTTTGCCTTTGCCCCAAGACCTCCTCGTCACTTAATCTCTCTGACCCTCTGTTCTATCTGCACCCCTTTTGTTCTCTTTTGCCCCACCCCTGCTTTATTTGCTTAAAATCTATTACATTTCTGACCTTTGCCAATTCTGATGAATGGTCACACACCTGAAACGTTAACTTTGTTTATCTCTCCACAGATGCTGCCAGGCCTGCTGAGTATTTCCAGCACTTTTTGTTCATATTTACGGTTTGCAGTGGAGTTCCCCAGGGATCAGTGTTGGGACCCTTTCTCTTCCTGACAAATATTAATTACCTAGACCTTGGTGTACAGGGCACAATTTCAAAGTTTGCAGAGGATGCAAAACTTGGAAGCATTGTGAACTGTGAAGAGGATAGTGTAGAACATCAAAAGGACATAGACAAGTTGGTGGAATGGACAGACAGGTGGCAGATGAAGATCAATGTGGAGAAATGTGAAGTGATTCATTTTGGTAGGAAGAACATAGAGAGACAATAGAGAATAAAGGGTGCAATTCTAAAGGGGGTGCAGGAGCAGAGGGACCTGGACGTATATGTGCATTGGTCATTGAAGGTGGCATGACAGGATGAGAGAGCAGTTAATAAAGCATATAGTATCCTGGGCTTTATTAACAGAGGCATGGGATACAAGAGCAAGGAGGTTATTTTGAACTTGTGTAAGACACTAGTTCGGCCTCAGTAGCAGTATTACGTCTAGGTCTGGGCACCACACCTTATCTAACGTGAAGACATTGGAGAGTGTGAAAAAACATTCACAAGAATGGTTCCAGGGATGAAGAATATCAGTTAGGAAGATAGACTGGAGAAGTTGGAACATTTTCCTTAGAGAAGAAAAGGCAGAGAGGAGATTTCAAAAAGTCTGCAAAATTATGAGGTGTCTGGAGAGAGTGGATAGGGAAAAACTGTTGCCATTCCTGAAAGGATCGAAAACGAGAGGGCAAAGAATTAAAGTAATTGGTAAAAGAAGCATAAGTGACATGAGGAACACTTTTTCACACAGCGAGTGGTTAAGGTCTGGAATGCACTGCCTGAGAGTGTGGTGGAGGCAGATTCAATCGAGGCATTCAGGAGGAAATTGTACAGCTATCTGAAAAGGAAAATTGGACAGAGTTACAGGGAGAATGCAGGGGAGTGGCACTAGATGAATTGCTCTTTTGCAGAGCCAGTGCAGATACGATGGACTGAATGGCCACCTTCTGTGCTGTAACAATTCAATTATTCTGTGACATTCGACCACAAAATGAGCTTCCAACCTCATATTCGTGCCATCACTATGACGACGTATTTCCACCTCAATAACATTGCCCGACTTCACCCCTGTCTCAACTCATCTGCTGCTGAAGCTCTCATTCATGCTTTCATCACCTGTAGACTAGACTGTTCCAACTCATTCTCCCACATTCTACTATCTGTAAACTTGAAGTCATTTAAAACTCTGCTTCCTGTGTCTTAACTCACGGCAAGTCCCATTCCCCGATCACTGACCTGCATCAGCTCACAGTCAAGCAATGTCTTTATTTTAAAATTCTCAACACGTTTTCAAATCCCTCCATGGTCTCACCCCTCACTATCTCTGTAATCTCCTCCAGCCCCACAGTCCTTCGAGGTACCTCTGCTCCTCTAATTCTGGATTCTTGTGCATCCCTGATTTTAATTACTCTCCCTTTTGTGGCCACACCTTCAGTTGCCTCGGTCCCAAGCTCTGGAATATCCTCCCTTCACAGCTCCACCTCTCCACCTCGCTTTTATCCTTTAACACACTCCTTTAAAACCTGCCTCTTTGACCGAGCATTTGGCTACCCATCCTAATATCCCATTTTGTGGTTCAGTGTTATACTTTGTTTCATAATGCTGCTGTGAAGTACCTCGGGATAAGTTCTTGTTGAAGTTTTCCAGACATGATTTGCCGTTAGCATATCCGTGCTGCTTGAAATTTATTATGCTGTACTTTTCCAAGCAACGAATATTTATGACCTGGGTTGTGAAATGCCCCACCTAACGTAATATTGACTGGACAGTACATTGTTTAACCCATATCACCTTTTTTAAACAAGGTGTAACAATTGCAGCCCTCCAGTCCTCTGTCATCATTCCCATATCCAAAGAGAATTGACAGATTCTGTCCAGTGCCTCTGCCATTTGCACCATCCCTTCTCTCATCAACCCTCATAATTCCCATCCAGACCGGTTAAATGCTCCAGTTTATTGTAGTGCTAAGAGTGTTGGATTGAAAGGTGTTAATTGAACCTGTTTGTTCAGTGACTTTAATTAATACCAGTCTCCATGGACCGTAATTGTGTCACTGGAGGGTTTCCCTCTTCTATTAATAAGAGACTCATTTCAATGTGTTACCCCTGGTGTCAGTGGGAGCATCATCCCCGGGACTAACAGGGATCAGTGGCCCCAGAGAAAGGGAGAGGATAGATCAGAATCTGAGAACAATAGATTGGAATGTTACAACAATGGGTCAGAATATGAGTACAATAGATTGGAATGTTACAACAATGGGTCAGAATCTGAGAACAATAGATTGGAATATTACAACAATGGGTCAGAATATGAGTACAAAAGATTGGAATGTTACAACAATGGGTCAGAATATGAGTACAATAGATTGGAATGTCAGAACAGTAGGCAGGAGTTTCATCTGGCAGTTTGACTTTCTTTCTGCAAATTTTGACTGGCTGCCAATAAACAGGCGGATCTATTACACAATCATGATTATTCAATATTTTTTTTATCCCATCCTGGCTATCATTGGTTTCCCTGGGAAGTGTCTCGATCCACTTATTTATTCTATAAACCATGTTTAACTGCATTACTGTTCTTGCCATTTACTCCATATGTTGAACAGGCAGATACATAGTGCAGAGAGTCTGTGAGCAAGGTTAGACAGTTGACAGGGCACAGTTGCAGCCAGTATGATGGGAGAAGTGTGTCTATATTAACGCAAGAAGTGTCAGGAATAAGGGTGATGAACTTAGAGTATGGATCAGTACTTGGAGCGACAATGTTCTGGCCATTACGGAGACTTGGATATCACAGGGGCAGAAATGAATGTTGGATGTTCCGGGGTTTAGATGTTTCAAAAGGAATAGGGAGGTGGCAACATTGAATAGAACTGATGGGATTTTCCTGTTACTTTGCTTTGTAAAAACAGTGTCCAGCTCTCTGCCGGCCATTTTGGTTGTTTTACAAGCTTTTCACAAGTGACAAAAAATTCTGCCACATCCTCCTCATTGAACTTTGTCATGAACTGGGAGAACTTTAAGAGATCAGCACATGGTCCTGAGCTAGGGGTAACTCCCTCAAGAGCTGTGCCTTCACTGGGTGTACTGGGTCTTCTTCTAGTTGTTTGAGCCGCCTTAACTCCCTTTCCTCCTTCTCCTTCTGGAACACTCTTACTTTTTCCCTTTCTTGGCACTCGCTCTGCGCTTTCTCGCTCTCTCTGGAATTCTAATTCTAGTCTCTTCTTTTCCAGTTTTACCTTAGCTAACATTACTCTATCTGTTAGTGATTCTAACCCTGTTTGAATCTTCAGCTTTAAGTGGAAAATGGTTGGCCAAAAGTCTTAGGAATTCGGGTTTCCAGGTTTTTAGATGGAGAGTAATCCCTAACTGTCCAGCTACATTGCTCAACTTTTCAACAGAGAAGGATTTTAACCTGTACCAAGTTACTTCACTCTGTATATAACTCCTTGATTGGGAATGTAACTCCTTTAGTCAAAAAGCGAGGGAAACAGATAACAGAAAACTACAGGCAAGTTAGCATCACATCTGTCATAGGAAACATGTTAGAAGCTATTATTAAAGACAGTGTAGCCGGCACTTAGAAAAATTCAACCTAATCAGGCAGAATCAAAATGGTTTTATGAAAGGGAAATCATGTTTAATCAATTTGTTGGAGTTCTTTGAAGAGGTACCATGTGCTGCGGAGAAAGGGGAACCGGTGGATGTACTGTACATAGATTTCCAGGATGCAATAGATAAGGTGCCACATCAAAGGTTTTGTGAAAATAAAAGCTCATGGTGAACGGGGTAACATGTTGGCATGGATAGAAGATTGGTTAGCTAACAGAAAACAGAGAGTAGGCATAAATGGGCCATTTTCTGGTTGGCAAGATGTAAGGACTGGTGTGCCACAGGGATCAGGGCTGGGACCTCAACTTTTTGCAATTTATATAAATGACTTGGATGAAGGAGCCAAAGGCCTGGTTACCAAATTTGCTGATGACACAAAGATGCGTAAGAAAGTAACTTGTGAAGGAGACATAAGGAGGCTGTAAATGAATATAGATAGGTTAAGTGATTGGGTAAAGACCTGGCAAATTGAGTATAATGTGGGAAAATGGGAAATTGCCCATTTTGGCAGGAATAATAAAATCGAAGCATATTATCTAATGATGAGAGATTGCAGAGCTCTGAGATGCAAAGGGATCTGGGTGTCCTTTTGCATGCATCTCCAAAGCTTAGTATGCATGTTCAGAAAGTAACTAGGAAAGCTGATAGAATGTTATCATTTATCGCGACGGTAATTGAATACAAAAGTAGGCATGTTATGCTTCAGTTATAGAGGGCATTGGTCAGACCACATCTGGAGTACTGTATACAGCACTGGTCTCCTTATTTAAGGAATGATGTAAATGCATTGGAAGCAACCCAGAAATGGTTTACTAGACTAATACCTGGAATGGGTGGGCTGTCTTATGAGGAAATATTGGACAGGCTAGGCTTATATCCACTGGAATTTAGAAGGGTAAGTGGCGACTTAATTTGAACATCTGAGATCTTGAGCAGTCTTGACAGGGTGCATGTGGAAAGATGTGTGTATCTTGGTGTATCTAGAATTAGGGGTCACCATTTAAAAATGAGAGGTCGCCCATTTAAAACAGAGATGAGGAGAATTTTTATTTCTCTGAGGGTTGTGAGCCTTGGGAATTCTCTTCCTCAAAAGGCAGTGGAAGAGAGTCTTTAAGTACTTGTAAGACAGAGATAGATAGATTGTTGATAAGCAAGGGGGTGAAAGATTATCGAGGGTAGGTGGTAATGTGGAGTTGAGGTTTCAATCAGATTAGTCATGATCTTATTGAGTGGCAGAGCAGGCTTGAGGGGCCGAGTGGCCTACACCTGCTCCTAATTCATATGTTCATATGTTTGTATGCTCTGTCTTCGACCGTGGACATTTCAGTGTTCCAGCAGTGAAAACCACAATAAAACCTGCATTGATATTTTTAACATTTTTCTCAGGATCAATTGCTTTTCCCACTTCCAATTTCTCATGTGTTGTTGCGTTATCATCATTCGAACCTCCAGATTTCTGTGACAGCCAGGTGAGGAGGGGTCCCAGTCCCCCTCTTGTCTTATATCTTATTTTACCGCAAGAGGGTATCCTTTTTAACAGTGGACGTGCTGACCACCTTAGTGAGTATTCTACCTTTTATCTTTGTTGTGATCATAAAAGAACCAATAGGACAGGTTTTCTTGAGTTTAAACAAGAGGTGAGTTTATTATACTTCACAAAAGAAGCTGAATCTAAATAAAATAATAAAAATATACTCTACACATTCTCGCACACACTCTCATGAAAATCACACACAAATAAATTAGAGTGCGGATGTTGAGGTTAGGAACAGATGTTTGATTACTCTAGGTCAAGTCGGCATAAGGAGGGAGGAAGTGTTGGGTATTCTAAAGGGCATTAAGGTGGACAAGTCCCCAGGTCCGGATGGGATCTATCCCAGGTTACTGAGGGAAGCGAGAGAGGAAATAGCTGGGGCTTTAACAGATATCTTTGCAGCATCCTTAAACACGGGTGAGGTCCTGGAGGACTGGAGAATTGCTAATGTTGTCCCCTTGTTTAAGAAGGGTAGCAGGGATAATCCAGGTAATTATAGACCGGTGAGCCTGACGTCAGTGGTAGGGAAGCTGCTAGAGAAGATACTGAGGGATAGGATCTATTCCCATTTGGAAGAAAATGGGCTCATCAGTGATATGCAACATGGTTTTGTGCAGGGAAGGTCATGTCTTACCAACTTAATAGAATTCTTTGAGGAAGTGACAAAGTTGATTGATGAGGGAAGGGCTGTCGATGTCATATACATGGACTTCAGTAAGGCGTTTGATAAGGTTCCCCATGGCAGGCTGATGGAGAAAGTGAAGGCGCTTGGGGTCCAAGGTGTACTAGCTAGATGGATAAAGAACTGGCTGGGCAACAGGAGACAGAGAGTAGCAGTAGAGGGGAGTTTCTCAAAATGGAGACGTGTGACCAGTGGTGTTCCACAGGGATCCGTGCTGGGACCACTGTTGATTGTGATATACATTAATGATTTGGAGGAAAGTATAGGTGGTCTGATCAGCAAGTTTGCAGACGACACTAAGATTGGTGGAGTAGCAGATAGTGAAGGGGACTGTCAGAGAATACAGCAGAATATAGATAGATTGGAGAGTTGGGCAGAGAAATGGCAGATGGAGTTCAATCAGGGCAAATGCGAGGTGATGCATTTTGGAAGATCCAATTCAAGAGTGAACTATACAGTAAATGGAAAAGTCCTGGGGAAAATTGATGTCCAGAGAGATTTGGGTGTTCAGGTCCACTGTTCCCTGAAGGTGGCAACGCAGGTAAATAGAGTGGTCAAGAAGGCATACGGCATGCTTTCCTTCATCAGACGGGGCATTGAGTACAAGAGTTGGCAGGTCATGTTACAGTTGTACAGGACTTTGGTTCGGCCACATTTGGAATACTGCGTACAGTTCTGGTCGCCACATTATCAAAAGGATGTGGATGCTTTGGAGAGGGTGCAGAGGAGGTTCACCAGGATGTTGCCTGGTATGGAGGGCGCTAGCTATGAAGAGAGGTTGAGCAGATTAGGATTATTTTCATTAGAAAGACGGAGGTTGAGGGGGGACCTGATTGAGGTGTACAAAATCATGAGAGGTATAGACAGGGTGGACAGCAAGAGGCTTTTTCCCAGAGTGGGGGTTTCAATTACGAGAGGACACGAGTTCAAAGTGAAAGGGGAAATGTTTAGGGGGGATATGCGTGGAAAGTTCTTTACGCAGAGGGTGGTGGGCACCTGGAACGCGTTGCCAGCGGAGGTGGTAGACGCGGGCACGATGGAGTCTTTTAAGATGTATCAAGACAGATACATGAATGGGCAGGAAGAAAAGAGATACAGAACCTTAGAAAATAGGCGACATGTGTAGAGAGAGGATCTGGATCGGCGCAGGCTTGGAGGGCCGAAGGGCCTGTTCCTGTGCTGTAATTATCTTTGTTCTTTGTTCTTTGTTCTTTGAAATAAACTCGTGATGGATTAGAGTCCAGAATAAATAAATTTTAAAAAAAACGTCTGTGTGGTTGGATAATTCTCTGGTCTGCATTGTTCCACCGTTAGCTATGAGTTTCATGTCTTCTGCAAGAGTTGAAATTATGTTTTTTTTTTTACGGAGACGTTGGTGTCATTTATATATCTATCTATATTCCAGGAACAGCACTGGTTCTCATACCGAGTCCTGAGAAACAGCACTGTATACTCCCCCTCCCCCAGTCTGAACAATGACTGTTCACCACTTCTCTCTGCTTTCTGTCCCTGAGTCAGTGTCATACCCACACTATCATTGTCACATTAATCCATATGTTCCATTTTTCATAACAAGTCTATAAACTGACATTTGATCACCGGCCTTTTGAATGTCTGTACACATAACACAAAACACTCACAGTTTTGTCATCAACGAACTTGATCAGGATTATCAGACATGATTTTCCATTAACCTATCCGTGCTGTTTGTTATTTATTATCCCATGTTTTTCCAAGAAAGATATATTTTTGTGCTGGGTTCTGGCCTCTAGTAATTTCCAACCACTGACATTAGACTGACTGGTCAGTAATTACAGGATTTATCTAATCACTCCTTTTGTAACAGGGAGTAACATTTACAGCCCTACAGTCCTCTGTCATGACTCCCATATCCAAGGAGGATTGGAAGATTCCGACAGTGCCTCTGCTATTTCCATCATTCCTTCCCTCAGCAACCGTCTCCATTGTTTTATCAAAGAACTGCATTGGGTTCAGTTTTCCTAATCTGTCTATTGAATGACACTTGATCAAACACCTTTTGAAAGTCTATAAATATAACTTAAATCACACCACCCTCATCAACCATCTCAATTGTTTTATCAAAGAACTCCATCATGTTTACCTCACCACCACCTCTCTCCACTCCTCCACTGTTGTTAAATTATCCAACAGCTTATCCGACATCCAGTACTGGATGAGCAGAAATTTCCTCCAATTAAATATTGGGAAGATTGAAGCCATAGTTTTCACGCCCCACTCCAACTCTGTTCCCTTGTTATTGATTCCATCCCTCTCCCTGGCAACAGTATGAGATTCAGACAGTCTGTTTTTAACATTGGTGTCATATTCAGGACAACATTAATAGGCACATGTACAAATGTGGGTTAATTAAGGAAAACCAGCCGGATTTGTTAAGGGAAAATGGTGTTTAACAAACTTGCTGGAGTTTTTTGAAGTGGTAAAAAAGAAGCTTGATGAGGAAAATGAACAAAGAACAAAGAACAAAGAAAATTACAGCACAGGACCAGGCCCTTCGGCCCTCCAAGCCTGCGCAGATCCAGATCCTCTATCTAAACATGTCGCCTATTTTCTAAGGGTCTGTATCTCTTTTCTTCCTGCCCATTCATGTATCTGTCTAGATACATCTTAAAAGACGCCATCGTGCCCGCATCTACCACCTCGGCTGGCAACGCGTTCCAGGCACCCACATGCTGTTGATGTGGTTTAAATGGAATTCCAAAAAGCATTTGATAAAGTGTCACACAACAGACCTTTGAGCAAAGTTACAGCTCATCAAATAAAAGGACAGTAGCAACATGAAACTAAACTGGTTGAGTGACAGGAAACAGAGAGTAGTGATTAATGGATGCTTTTCGGGTTGGAGAAAAGTTTGTAGTGGAATCAAAACAAAATGCTGCAGGTGCTGGAAATCTGAAATAAAAACAGAAAGTGCTGGAAATGCTCAGCAGTGTCTGTGGAGAGAGAAACAGAGTTAATGTTCCAGGTTTGTGTCCTTTCATCAGAACTGGCCAAGGTTAGAAATGTAATAGGTTTTAAGCAAGTAAAGCGGGAGTAGAGGGTGTAAACACAAGGACAGAAATGTGGACATTTGAGCAGGGGTGGGGGATCAAAGGTGTTGAAATGACAAGCGAGTGGAAGCTCGGGATCATGCTTTTGGACTGAGCGGAGGTGTTCCACAAAGCGCTCACCCAATCTGCGTTTCACCTGCTGCGGTGTTTCAGTGAACATCAACGCCAGCTCGAGGAACAGCACCTCATTGCCTGATTAGGCACTCGACAGACTTCTGGACTGAACACTGAGTTCAATAATTTCAGAGCATTCAGAGCAGGTCCATTTTTATTATTTGTTTTATCAGTTTTTTTTACCATGTGCCAGACTTAAACTGGGATTTTTATATTGGTGCTTTTAGCTCGGGCTGTTCATTGTTCTGTCATTTAACAACTGCTCTGCACTAATGCTTTGTCTTTCACCACACCATGAGCACACTCTCTTTGCCTTTGCCCCATGACCTCCTGGTCAGTTAATCTCTCTGGCCCTCTGTCTTATCAACACCCCTTCTGCTCCATTTTGCCCCATCCCTGCTTTATTTGCTTAAAACTTATTACATTTCTAACCTTTTCCAGTTCTGATGAAGGGTCACTGACCTGGAACATTAACTCTGCTTCTCTCTCCACAGATGCTGCCAGACCTGCTGAGTATTTCCAGCTCGTTTCGTTTTTTATTTAAGATTTGTAGTGGAGGACCACAGGGATCAGTGTTAGGACCCTTTCTCTTCCTGACATATATTAATGACCTAGACCTTGGTGTACAGGGCACAATTTCAAAGTTTGTAGATGATACAAAACTTGGAAGCATTATGAACTATTAGGAGGATAGTGTAAAACTTCAAAAGGACACAGACAAGTTGGTGGAATGGGCAGACAGATGAAGTTCAATGTGGGGAAATGTGAAGTGATTCATTTCGTAGGAAGGACATGGAGAGAAAATATAGAATAAAGGTTACAATTCTAAAGGGGGTTCTGGAGCAGAGGGACCTGGATGTATATGTGCATCGGTCATTGAATGTGGCATGACAGGATCAGAGAGCAGTTAATAAAGCCTACAGTATCCTGTAGCATGGAATACAAGAGCAAGGAGGTTGTTTTGAACTTGTATAAGACACTAGTTCGGCCTCAGCTGCAGCGTTACGTTTAGTTCTGGGCACATTAGATAACATGGAAACATTGGAGAGTGTGCAAAAACCTTCACAAGAATGGTTCCAGGGATGACGAATATCAGTTCTAAAGATAGACTGGAGAAGTTGGAACATTTTCCTTAGAGAAGAGAAGGCTGAGAGGAAATTTGAAAAAGGTCTGCAAAATTATGAGGTGTCTGGACAGAGTGGAAAGGGAAAAACTGTTCCCATTCCTGAAAGGATCGAAAACGAGAGGACAAAGAATTAAAGTAATTGGTAAAAGAAGCAGAAGTGACATGAGGAAAACTTTTTCACACAGCGAGTGTTAAGGTCTGGAATGCGCTACCTGAGAGTCTGGTGGAGGCAGATTCAATCGAGGCATTCAGGAGGAAATTGGATAGCTATCTGAAAAGGAAGATTGTGCAGAGCTACAGGGAGAAGGCAGGAGAGTGGCATTAGATGAATTGCTCTTTTGGAGAGGTAGAGCAGACTCGATGGACTGAATGGCCACCTTCTGTGCTGTAACAATTCTGTGATTCTGTGGCATTTGAACACAAAATGAGCTTCCAACCTTATATTCGTGCCATCACTATGCCCACCTATTCCCACCTCAATAAGATCGCCCAACGTCACCCCTGTTTCAACTCATCTGCTGATGAAGCTCTCATTCATGCTTTCATTACCTGTAGACTAGACTATTCCAACTCATTCTCCCACATGCTACTACATGTAAATTTGAGGTAATCTAAAGCTGTGCTGCCTGTGTCTTAACTCACAACAAGTCCCATTCCCCGATCACTAACCTACATCACCTCACAGTCAAACAATGCCTTTATTTTAAAATTCTCAATCATGTTTTCAAATCCGTCCATGGTCTCACCCCTCACGATAACTGTAATCTCCTCCTGCCCGACAACCCTCTGAGATATCTCTGCTCCACTAATTCTGGCCTGTTGTGCATTCCTGATATTAATTACTCCCCCATAGCTGTCTGCACCTTCAGTTGCCTCGGTCCCGAGCTCGGGAATATCCTCCCTACACAGCTCTACCTCTCCACCTCGCTTGTATACTTTAAGACACTCCTTTAAATCCTACCTCTTTGACCAAGCTTTTGGTCTCATAACCGAATATCTGCATTTGTGGTTCAGTGTTACACTTTGTTTCATAATGCTGCTTACCTTAGGATAAGTTCTTGTTGAAGTTTGCCAGACATGATTTTTCATTGGTATATCTGTGCTGCTTGAAATGTATTATGCTGTGCTTTTCCAACCAACGAATATTTCTGCCCTGGGTTGTGAAATTTCCCCACCACTGACGTCAGATTGACTGAACAGAACAGGGTTTACTCCATCTCTCCATTTGTAACCAGGGTGTAACATTTACAAACCTCCAGTCCTCTGTCACCACTCCCATATCCAAGGAGAAGTGAAAGATTTTGTCATGTGCCTCTACTATTCCCACCATTCCTTCCCTCCGTAATCCTTATACATCCCATTCAGACAGGGTAAATGTTCTATTTTATTGTGGTACAAAAAGTGTTTGATTGAAAGGGGTTAACTGAACCTGTTTGTTCAGTGACTGTAATTAATGTCAGTCTCCATGGACTCTAATCGTGTCACTGGAGGGTTTCCCTCTGCTATTAATAAGGGACTGCTTTCAATGTGTTATCACATAGTGTTAGCAGGAGCATCAGACCTGGCACTAAAAGGGATCAGCAGCTCCAGAGAAAGGGAGAGGATAGATCAGAATCTGAGAGCAATAGATTGAAATGTTCCATCAATGGATCAGAATCTGAGAACAATTGACTGGAATGTTACAACAATGGGTCAGAATATGAGGACAATAGATTGGAATGTTACAACAATGTGTCAGACACTGAGAACAATAGATTGGAATGTTACAACAATGGTTCAGAATCTGAAAACAATAGACTGGAATGTTACAACAATGGGTCAGAATATGAGGACAATAGATTGGAATGTTACAACAATGGGTCAGAATCTGAGAACAATAGATTGGAATCTTACAACAATGGGTCAGAATCTGAGAACAATAGATTGGAATGTTACAACAATGGGTCAGAATATGAGGACAATAGATTGGAATGTTACAACAATGGATCAAAATCTGAGAACAATTGACTGGAATGTTACAACAATGGGTCAGACTCTGATAACAATAGATTGGAATGTTACAACAATGGTTCAGAATCTGAGAACAATAGATTGGAATGTTACAACAATGGGTCAGAATCTCAGAACAACAGACTGGAATGTTACAACAATGGGCAGGAGTTTCATTTGGGAGTTTGACTTTCTTTCTGCCAATTATGATCGGTTCCCATTAGACTATCGGATCTATCTTGTATTGAAGATTATGCAACACATTTACTATCCCATCCTTGCTATTATCAGTGTCCCTGGTAAGTCTCTCTATCCAGCTATGAATGTTATAAACCAAGTTTCGCAACATTACTGTTCTTGTCATTTACTCTGCCCTCCTTGTTACTTTTGTTATCCCTGGCAAAACTCTATCTCCAGCTATGAGCTCTATAAACCATTGCTACTTGTATTAGAGTTCATGGAATTTACTCGACCATGTTTTCTGCTGTTGCTGCCCCTGCTAAGTACCTACTTCCCGCTATGTGATCTGTAAACCGCGTTTCACTGAAATAATGTTCTTACAATTTTAATTTTGGGAAGAGTGGAGCTTGTGCAATCGGTCTCCTTCGGAAATTTTGTCCATCTCCATGAACGACGTACCCCTAACCGGCTAATATCTGAGGTTGAACCAGACAGTTTGCATCCTCTGTGTTCTATTTAACCCTGAGCTGAGTTCTGAACCCTTATTCTCTCCATCACCTACCCTGCCTACTACCAGCTCTGTAATATCACCCGTCTGCCTCAGCTCATTTGCTACATAAACCCTCATCTGTGCCGTTGTTAACATAGAAACATAGAAAATAGGTGCAGGAGTAGGCCATTCGGCCCTTCGAGCCTGCCCCGCCATTCATTATGATCATGGCTGATCGTCCAACTCAGCGACCTGTTTGCGCTTTCCCCCCATTTCCTTTGATCCCTTTCATCCTGAGAGCTATATCTAACTCCTTCTTGAAAACATGCAATGTTTTGGCCTCAACTGCTTTCTGCGGCAGCGAATTCCACAGGCTCACCACTCTCTGGGTGTAGAAATTTTGCATATCAGTCCTGAAAGGTTTACCCCGTATCCTTAGACGACGACCACTGGTTCTGGACTTCCCCACCATCGGGGACATCCTTCCTGTATCTGTTCTGTCAAGTCCTGTTAGAATTTTATAGGTTCCTATGAGATCCCCATCAATCTTCTGAACTCCAGCGAACATAATTCTAACCGACTCAATCTCTCCTCATACGTCAGTCCCGCCATCCAGGGAATCAGTCTGGTAAACCTATAGCAATAACATCCTTCCTTAAATAAGGAGACCAAAACTGTACACAATATTCCAGGTGTGGCCTCACCAAGGCCCTGAATAATTGCAACAAGACATCCCTGCTCCTGTACTCGAATCATCTCGCTGTGAAGGCCAACATACTATTTGCCTTGCACCTGCATTCTTACCTTCAGTGACTGGTGTACGAGAACACCCAGCTCTCCTTGCATATTCCCCTCTTTCAGTTTATAGCCATTCAGATAATAATCTGCCTTCCTGCTTTTGCTACCAAAGTGATTAACCTCACATTTATCCACATTGTACTGCATCTGCCATGCATTAGCCCACTCACTCAATTTGTCCAAATCACCCTGAAGCCTCTCTGCATCCTCCTCACAACTCACCCTCCCACCCTGTTTCGTGTCATCTGCAAATTTGGAGATATTACATTTAGATCCCTCACCGAAATCAGTAAGATATATTGTGAATAGCTGGGGTCCTATCACCAATCCCTATGGTACCCCACTAGTGACATTAGCAGGTGAATAGCCTGCCATTCGGAATAAAAGACCCATTTATTCCTACTCTTGGGTTTCCTGTCTGCCAACCAATTTTCTATCTATCACAATACACTAGCACCAATCTCATGCGCTTTAATTTTACAGGCTAATGTGTTACGTGGGACTTTGTCGAAAGCCTTCTGAAAGTCCAAATAAACCACACCCACTGGCTCCCCCTCTACTAGTTACATCCTCGAAGAATTCTTGTAGATTTGTCAAGCGTGATTTCCCTTTCGTAAATCCATGCTGACTCTGTCCGATTCAACCACTTTTCTCCAAGTGCTCCTCTATAAAATCGTTGATAATGGACTCTAGAACTTTCCCCACCACCGACGTCAGGCTGACTTGTCGATAATTCCCTGCTTTCTCTCAACCTCCCTGGGGTTACATTAGCTACATTCCAATCGTTAGGAAATGATCCAGAATCTATAGAATTTTGGAAGATGACCACCAATACATCCATTATTTCTGGGACGGCTTCCTTCAGCACTCTGAGATGTAGATTATCAGGCCCTGGGAATTTATCGGCCTTCAATACCATCAATTTCCCCAACACCATTTCTCTACTAATACAGATTTCCTTAAGTTCCTCTCTCTCACTAAACCCCGTGTTCCCCAACATTTCTGGTATGATATTTGTGTTCTCCTTTGTGAAGACAGAACCAAAGTATGCATTTAGTTGGTCAGCCATTTCTTTGTTCCCCATAATTAATTCCACTGTTTCTGACGGTAAGGGACCTACATTTGTCTTCATCAATCTTTAAATCTGTTAAATCCACACTTGACTATTCCAGTTCTATCCTGGTCACCCTCCCAGTTATAAACCTCGATAAAGCACTGCCCATCCAGAACTCTGCTGCCTGTACACTAATATGTACCAAATCCTCATCACCCGTCACCCCAAATCCTGATCACCCATCACCCCTGTGCTCACTGATCTACATTAGCTCCGGGACCAGCAGCACCTTAAATTTAATATTTTCATTCATGTGTTTGAATCTCATCCTCAATTAGTCCCATTGCCCTGTCCATTCCCATATTCCTGCCTTCAAGTCTTTTCTTCAATTCCGATTTAAAAGAAGGCTTCTTTCCCTCTGTTTCGGTCTATGGCAGGTATTCTCAGCTCTGCAGTGTCACTGGGCCCAATGCCATGGACGTTTGGATCCATAAAATGGTATCAGCTGAGCTGCCGGTCACTTCCAGTGCTCCAGGCTGGACAGGGCTCTAGTCCCTGTTCACCAAGTATGTGCTGGTAGTGTGCAGAGGGATTTGATCTGACACCAATCAGCCATTCCAGCAGCTTTGATACACGTCTTTGAAACTAAGTGATGGGGGTGTGGTACATTGAGCAGTGTGAGAGGTTGGTGATGTAGGGGGTAGGAGATGCCATGTAGCAATGAATTCACTGACATTCACCACCCGTGTGAGCTCATCAAACGTCTTCTGGCTTTGCTGCCAGGTCCCTGGGGCCATACTTCTTGCATTGACCTCCCTGGCCACCTGCTCCCATTCCCTTCGGAAGACGTTCCTTGAGGGTCTCCGCCCCACCCCACAGAAACATGGCCTCTCTCCTCCGGTCAACCTCCATGACTAAGGCCTCCAGCACGACATCCGTGAACAGCACAGCCCTCTCTCTGCCCTAGTATTCCATTTACCTTGTCTCCATTTGCAGCATTCAGAGTCAGCAGCAGCCTCCTGTGATTCAGTACAGCTTCCCTTTAAGAGGGACAGACTACCTTGAAGAGCTGAATCCTGGCTGAAGCACGTGCCAGCCTCAAACACAGTTACGTCCCTGTTCAGCTTGCAGACAGACAGCAGCGCGGGTCACCCTAGGCGGTACGTAGAATTCATGAAAATGAGGAGGCAGCAGGAAGTTTGTGTGTCACCTGCCTCAACAGGAATGGGCACGGGCAGATCACGAATCACAATCCCAACCCCTGAAAACTGGTAGAAACTTCTCTTTAACTCTGTATCTATTTTCCTTTTCTCTTTCACCCTTTCTCCCTCTCTCTCTTTGTCCCTTGTTCATATAATCATAGATTGATGCAGCACAGAATGTCCATTGTATCAGTGCTGTCTCCTTTAAAGAGCTAACTAATTAGTCCCACTCCCTCTTCTTTCCCCAGACTCCTGTTGATTTTTTTTTCCTTGTCAAGTTTTTGTTATATTCCCTTCTGAAAGATATTATTGAATCTGCTTCCACCATGATTTCAGGCAGTGAATTCCAGATCCCACCCACAGACCGATAGGACCAAATATCCATGGAAGGGTTATGGCACAAAAGGAGGCTATTCAGCCCAATGTGTCTCTGCTGGCTGAAAAGACTAGCCGCCGAATCTAATCCCATCTTCCAGCCGCTGGTCCATGGCCTTGCCAGTTGCAGCACTTCAGGTGTAGGTCCAGGTACCTTTTAAAATAATTGATGGTTTTTGCCTCCACCACCGTTCCTGGCAGTGAATTCCAGACACCCACCACCCTCTGGGTGAAAATGTTTGTCCTCACGTCCCCTTTGATCCGTCTACCAATCAATTAAATCTGTGCCCCCTGGTAATTGACCTCTCCAATGGGGGAAACATGTCCTTCCTGACTACTCTACCTGGGCCCCTCATAATTTTGTACACCTCAATCAAGTCACCCCTCAGTCTCCTCTGTTCTAAAGAAAACAATCTTAGCCTATCCAATCTTTCATCATGGATGCAATTTTCGATCACTGGCAACATTCTTGAAAATCTTCTCTGTACTCTCTCCAAAGCAATTATGTCCTTCCTGTAATATGGTGACCAGAACTGTACACAATACTCCAGCTGTGGCCTAACCAGTGTTTTATACAATTCCAGAATTACATCCCTCCTTTTGTATTCTATATATCGGCCAGTAATGGAAAGCATTCCATATGCCTTCTTCACCACTCTGTCTACCTGTCTTGCCACCTTCCAGGAACTGTGGACAAACACTCCAAGGTCTCTAACATCTTCTACCCCTTTCACTATCCTCCTGTCTGTTGTGTATTCCTTCGCTTTATTTGCCCTTCCCAACTGCATTACCTCACAGTTCCCCAGATTGACTTCCATTTGCCACTTTTTCGCCCACTCAACCAAACCATTTAAACCATTGATATCATTCTGGAGTCCACAGCCATCCTCTTCACTATCAACTACATGACCAATTTTTGTGTCATCAGCAAATTTTCCAATCATGCCTCCCACATTTAAGTCCAAAGCATTAATATCTATCACAAATTGCAAGGGACCCAACACTGAGACCTGGGAACGCCACTAGACACCGCTTTCCATTCACAAGAAACATCTGTCGACCATTACCCTTTGTTTCCTGACATTGGGCCAATTTTGGATCCAACTTGCCACATTCCCCTGTATCTCATGAGCTTTCACTGTTCTGATCAGTCTGCCATGTGGGACCTTGTCAAACGCCTTACTAAAATCCATGTAGACCACATCCACTGCACTACCTTTATCAATCCTTTTTGCTCCTTCCTCAAAAAACTTAGTTATGTTAGTAAGACAAGACCCTCCCTTAACAAATCCATGCTGACTATCCCTGATTAATCTTTGCCTTTCTAAGTGGCAGTTTATCGTAGCTCTGAGAATTTATTCTAATAATTTGCCCACCGATGTCTGGCACAATGGCGCAGTGGTTAGCACCGCAGCCTCACAGCTCCAGGGACCCGGGTTCGATTCCAGGTACTGCCTGTGTGGTGTTTGCAAGTTCTCCCTGTGTCTGCGTGTGTTTTCACCGGGTGCTCCGGTTTCCTCCCACAAGCCAAAAGACTTGCAGGTTGATAGGTAAATTGGCCATTATAAATTGTCACTAGTGTAGGTAGGTGGTAGGGAAATATAGGGACATTTGGGGATGTTTGGTAGGAATATGGGATTAGTGTAGGATTAGTATAAATGGGTGGTTGATGTTCGGCACAGACCTGGTGGGCCGAAGGGCCTGTTTCAGTGCTGTATCTCTAATCTAATCTAAAGGCCTGCTCGGGTCTGGAAATAAAACCGACCAAACCTCACAGAACCACATTGGACCCGAGTCCGAGCCGGCCCGAGCCTGACCCGACCATATTGCACTCACTGCACTTAGCACTTTTGGATTGAATGGAAGGAAGCTGCATCATGAGCGCGGTGACATCATAGAAACACTCACTTTCTCACTGCGCAGACTCACAGTCTGCTGAGTCCAGATGCACGTTTCCCTCCTTGACGTCACAGACTCCCAGCTCTGGCAGGCTTTTCAAATGTTGATGCTTACTTACTCAACTTCTCTTTCCTTCCCAGCCGAGCAAAAGGTAGTACTGTGTGTGTCCGACCCAACCCGAGCCCGAAAACCGGATCCGGAAGAGCGATCCGACCCGAACCCGACATATGACGTCGGGTCTCATCGGGTTTGTGTCAAGTAGCGGGCCTTTCGGTCAGACTGACCAGCCTATAATTATTTGGCCTAACCTTTGCACTATGTTTAAACACTGGCACTATGTTCACAGACCTCCAATCGTCTAATGCCTCGCCTGTATCTAGTGAGAATGTGAAGATGATCCTCAGAGTATCTGCTATTTCCTCCCTCGCTTCCTTTAACAGCCCGGGATACCATCCATCCTGCCCTGGCGATTTATCCACTTTCAAGGATTTCAGACCCTCGAGTACTTCCTCTCTCATTATGCTGATTGTATCTAATATTTCACACTCCTCCTCTTTAATTACAATGTCTACATCATCCCTTTACTTTGTGAAGACGGAGACATAAAATCCATTAAGGACCCTGCCAACATCTTTTGCAACCATGCACAAACTACCTTGTACATCTCTGATATGTCCTCCCCTTTCCTTAGTTATCCTTTTATTCTTAATGTACTGATCAACCATCTTTGGGTTTTCCTTGATTTTATTTGCCAATATTTTTTCATGCCCTCTCTTTGCTTTTCTAATTTCCTTTCTTTACTTCACCCCTGCACTTTCTTTACTCCTCTCAGCTTTCTAAATTATTATTTGTTTGTGACTGTCATAAGCTTTATTTTTCTGATTTATGTTTCTGTATGTTTCTAGACAACCGGGGGCTCTAAATTTGGCAACTTACTGTGTCAGAAAATTCTCTTCAATTTGTCTCTGGTTATTTGCCAATTACCTTAAATCTGCATATTTTTAATGATGTTGTGAGCACAGTCCTAGCAATTACAGACCAATTAGTTTAACATCAGTAGAGGGTAATGTTCTGCAAACAATAATTAGAGAAGAAATCAACAGAAACTTGGAGAGGTTTGAGGGAATGAAGGATAGCAAGCACGTGTTTGCAGGAACATAGGAGCAGGAGTAGGCCATTCAGCCCATCGACACTGCTCTGTCATTCAATTAGATCATGGCTAATCATCTACCTAAACGCCACATTCCCGTGCTATCCCTGTATCCCTTGATGTCATTTGTCTCCCGAAATCCATTGATTTCTGTCTTGAACATGCTCAATATTGAGCTTCCACACCCTCTGTGGTAGTGAATTCCAAAGATTTACCACCCTCTGAGTGAAGTTATTCTTCTTCATCTCAGTCTTAATTTGCCTGCCCCTTATTCTGAGTTTATGTCCCCTGGTTGTAGACTCACCAGACAGGGGAAAAATCCGATCTGCATCCACCCCATCACCCCCTGTAAGAATTTTGTATGAGATCACTGCTCATTTTTTGAAATGCGAGAGAATACAGGCCCATTTTTCTCAATCTCTCCTCATAAGACAATCCTGCCATCCCATGGATATCCTGCTGAACCTCAGTTGCAATCCCTGCATGGCAAATATATCCTTCTGTGCCACGTGCCAGTGAGGCTAGAAATAGGAAGCTCGTGCAGCTAAACACGGAGCTGAACAGCTGGTGTAGAAGGGAGGGTTTCAGATATCTGGACCATTGAGATCTTTTCAGGGACAGATGAGACCTGCACAAGAAGGACGGGTTGCATTTGAACTGGAGGGGCACAAATAACCTGGCTGCGAGGTTTGCTAGCGTCACTCGGGAGGGTTTAAACTAGTGTGGCAGGGGGGTGGGAACCAGAGCAGTAGGACAGCAAGTGAAATAAATGAGGGGGAACTAGGACAGTAAGGACAGTAAGACTAAGAGGAAGAGCAGGCAGGGAGATGTTGCAGAGCACAGCGGGACTGGTGGTCTGAAGTGCAATTCTTTCAATGTGAGAAGTATAACAGGTAAGGCAGATGATCTTAGAGCATGGATTAGTACTTGGAACTATGATGTTGTTGCTATTACAGAGACTTGGTTGAGGGAGGGACAGGATTGGCAGCTAAATGTTCCAGGATTTAGAAGCTTCAGGCGGGAACGAGGGGGATGTAAAAGGGGTGGGGGAGTTGCATTACTGGTTAAGGAGAATATCACAGCTGTACTGCGGGAGGACACCACGGAGGGGTCATGAAGCGAGGCAATATGGGTGGAGTTCAGAAATAGGACAGGTGCAGTCACGATGTTGGGGGTTGACTACAGGTCTCCCAACAGCCAGCGGGAGGTAGAGGAGCAGATATGTAGACAGATTTCGGAAAGATGTAAAGGTAACAGGGTTGTAGTAGTGGGTGATTTTAACTTCCCCGATATTGACTGGGACTCACTTCGTGCTAGGGGCTTGGATGGGGTAGAATTTGTAAGGAACATCCAGGAGGGCTTCTTGAAACAATACGTCGATAGTCCAACTAGGAATGGGGCCGTACTGGACCTGGTATTGGGGAATGAGCCCGGCCAGGTGGTCGAAGTTTCATCGGGGAGCATTTCGGGAACAGTGACCATAATTCCATAAGTTCTAAGGTACTTGTGGATAAGGATAAGAGTAGTCCTCGGCTGCAAGTGCTAAATTGGGGGAAGGCTAATTATAACAATATTAGGCAGGAACTGAAGAATTTAGATTGGGGACGACTATTTGAGGGTAAATCAACATCTGACATGTGGGAGTCTTTCAATCGTCCGCTGATTAGAATCCAGGACCAACATGTTCCTGTGAGGAAGAAGGATAGGTTTGGCAAGTTTCGGGAAGCTTGGATAACGCGGGATATTGTGAGCCTTGTCAAAAAGAAAAAGGAAGCATTCATAAGAGCTGGAAGACTAGGAACAGACGAATCCATTGAGGAATATAAAGACAGTAGGAAGGAACTTAAGCAAGGAGTCAGGAGGGCTCAAAGGGGTTATGAGAAGACATTGGCAAACAGGATTAAGGAAAAACCAAAGGCCTTATATACGTATATAAAGAGCAAGAGGGTAACCAGGGAAAGGGTTGGCCCACTCAAGGTCAGAGAAGGGAATCTATGTGTGGAGCCAGAGGAAATGGGCGAGGTACTAAATGAGTACTTTGCATCAGCATTCACCAAGGAGAAGAACTTGGTGGATGATGAGCCGAGGGAAGGGAGTGCAGATAGTCTCAGTCATCTCATTATCAAAAAGGAGGATGTGTTGGGTGTCTTGCAAAGCATTAAGGTAGATAAGTCCCCAGGGCCTGGTGGGATCTACCCCAGAATACTGAGAGAGGCAAGGGAAGAAATTGCTGGGGCCTTGACAGAAATCTTTGCATCCTCATTGGCTACAGTTGAGGTCCCAGAGGACTGGCGAATAGCCAATGTTGTTCCTTTGTTTAAGAAGGGTAGCAAGGATAATCCAGGAAATTATAGGCCGGTTCGCCTTACGTCAGTGGTAGGGAAATTATTAGAGAGGATTCTTCGGGACAGGATTTACTCCCATTTGGAAACAAATGGACTTATTAGCGAGAGGCAGCATGGTTTTGTGAAGGGGAGGTCGCGTCTCTCTAATTTGATCGTGTTTTTTGAGGAAGTGACGAAGATGATTGATGAAGGAAGGGCAGTGGATGTTATCTGTATGGACTTCAGTGAAGCCTTTGACAAGGTCCCTCATGGCAGACTGGTACAAAAGGTGAAGTCACATGGGATCAGAGGGGAGCTGGCAAGATGGATACATAACTGGCTCAGTCATAGAAGACAGAGGGTGCTTTTCTGAATGGAGGAATGTGACTAGTGGTGTTCCGCAGGGATCAGTGCTGGGACCTTTGCTGTTTGTAGTATATATAAATGATTTGGAGGAAAAAGTAGCTGGTCTGATAATTAGTTTGTGAATGACACAAAGGTTGGTGCAGTTGCGGACAGTGATGAGGATTGTCAGAGGATACAGCAGGATATAGATCGGTTGGAGACTTGGGCGGAGAAATGGCAGATGGAGTTTAATCCGGACAAATGTGAGGTAACGCATTTTGAAAGGTCTAACACAGGTGGGAGGTATACAGTAAATGGCAGAACCCTTAGGAGTATTGACAGGCAAAAAGATCTGAGCGTGCAGATCCACAGGTCACTGAAAGTGGCAACGCAGGTGGATAAGGTAGTCAAGAAGGCATACGGCATGCTTGCCTTCATCGGTCGAAGCACAGAGTATAAAAATAGGCAAGTCATGCTGCAGCTATACAGAACTTTAGTTAGGCCACACTTCGAATATTGTGTGCAATTCTGGTCGCCACACTACCAGAAGGAGGTTGAGGCTTTGGAGAGGGTACAGAAGAGGTTTACCAGGATGTTGCCTGGTCTGGAGGGCATTAGCTATGAGGAGAGGTTGGATAAACTCGGATTGTTTTCACTGGAAGGACGGAGGTGGAGGGGCGACATGATAGAGGTTTACAAATTTATAAGCGGCAAGGACAGAGTGGATAGTCAGAAGCTTTTTCCCAGGGTGGAAGAGTCAGTTAAAAGGGGACATAGTTTTAAGGTGAGAGGGGCAAAGTTTAGAGGGGATGTGCGAGGCAAGTTCTTTACACAGAGGGTGGTGAGTGCCTGGAACTTGTTGCCGAGGGAGGTGGTGGAAGCAGGTACGATAGCGACGTTTAAGAGGCATCTTGACAAATACATGAATAGGATAGGAATAGAGGGATACGGACCACGGAAGTGCAGAAGGTTTTAGTTTGGGCAGGCATCAACATCGGCACAGGCCTGGAGGACCGAATGGCCTGTTCCTGTGCTGCACTGTTCTTTGTTCTTTGTTGTTTTAGACAAGGAGACCAAGACTGTACGCAATACTCCAGGTGCAGTCTCAGCAAGGCGGGATACAATTGCAGCCAGACATCTTTACTCCTGGATTCAAAACCCATTTGAGATGGAGGCCAACATACCATTTGCCTTCCAAATTGATTGGTGCACCTGCACATTTGCTTTCAGTGACTCATGCACAAGGAAACACAGGTCTCTTTGAAAATCAACACGTCGCAACCTCTCGCCAGTCAAGAAATATTCTGTCTTTCTGTTTTGGTTTTACCGGAGTGGAGCACTTGATACTTATTCATATTATATTCCAGCTGCCATGTTCTTGCCCACTCACTTAGCTTGTCCAAATCCACTTGAAGCCTCCTTGCATCCTCTTCACAACCTACTTTCCCACCTAGTTTTGTGTCATCAGCAAATTTGTAAGTATTACATTTGGTTCCCAAATTCAAATTATTTGTATAGATTGTGAACAGCAGTGGCCCTAGTACTGATCCTTGTGGTACCCACTAGTAACATCCTGCCATCCGGAGAATGACCCGTTTATTCCTGCTCTCTGTTTTCTGTCTGTTAACCAGTTCTCGATCCATACCAGCATATTGCCCCCAATTCCATGTGCTGTAATTTTATTTACTAATCACCTGTGTGGGACCTTACCAAAATAGGTCCAAATGCACCACACCTGCTGGTTCTCCTTTAGTAATGCAGCAAGTAACATCCTCAAAAAACTTCAACAGGTTTGTTACACAGGTCGGCGCAACATCGATGGCCGAAGGGCCTGTACTGCGCTGTAATGTTCTAATTCTAATTCTAATTCTAACATAATACCCCTTTCATAAATCCACGTTGACTCTGCCAATTTTACTATTATTTTCGAAGTGTCCAGTTATCACATCCTTGACAATAGATTCTAACATTTTCCCTATTACTGATGTTAAACTAACAGACTTGCAGTTCTCATTCTCCCTCTCCCACCCTTCTTAAATAGTGGGGTTACATTTGTTACTTACCAGTCCTCAGGAACTCTTCCCGAATCGAGAAGTTTGAACGATTCCCATAAATACATCCACCATCTATAATGCCACCTCCTTTAACACTCTGGGATGTAGCTCATCTGGTCCAGGGATTTATCAGCCTTCAATCCAGTTACATTTTCAAGTACTACCTCTTTGCTAACACTAAATTGACAATTTGCCCCCGTACCTTCATGGTTTCCCTTGTTCAGATTGAACACCCTGGTTTCAGATTTATCACATTCAAATGGAATGTGAAATTCTATCATAATATGGTCATTATTTCCCAAAAGCTCCTTTAGAGCAGTGTTATAAACTAATCCTTTCTCGTTACATAAAATAGCCCGATTCTTAGTCCTTCAATGTTCTGCTCCAGAAACCCATCTCGTACACACTCCAGTAAAGGTAGATCATACTTCACTCATTTACTTGATGTTTTCGATCATGTAACAGAGACGGTTGATGAAGGGAATGCCGTGGATACTGTTTATATGTATTTTAAGAACGTGTTTGATAAGGTACCACGTAAAAGGCTGGCTTGCAAAATTGAGCCTCATGGAATAAGAGGATCATTGTCAAATTGGATTAAGGATAGAAAACAGCGAGTGGTAATAAATGGTTGTTTTTAAGTTTGGAGGATGGTAGACAGTGGGAGTTCCCCAAAGTTCAGTGTTGGGGCCATTGTGATTTTGCGGTATATAAATGACTTAGTTCTTGGAATACAGAGTAGAATCTCCAAATTTGCCAATGCCACCAGCTTCGAGATTTCTGAGCCAGTCCCAACGCTAATCACATGTTTTAGAGTGTACATTCTCTCTCTCCAGCTCTCTGTCACAAAATTCCTACGTAGACTTTGCAATAACCACAGGCATCTGGCCGATTGTAATCTCTCTCTGTCTCCAAATCTCCTACCCATTCCCAGCAAAGATCGCTCAACTGAGTTTGTCATTTCTCACAAACCAAGTGAGCCAAGCCGATGATCCAGATCTCTGTGAACGCTCTCCTACACAACTGTAAGATCTGATCAACGGTCACAGATTAACCAAAAGGAGGGAGAAGAGTCACAAGCAGTTAATTGAGTAATGACAGTTCAAATGCAGCACAAAATCAGATTAGAAACAGGAGACATATGACCTGTAACAGGTGATGGCTTTCTGGCTACAGATTAGTTATTGGAAGTGAGTATGAAAGACGCTATAGCAGGGCACATAGAAAAATTCAAGGTGATCAAGTAGAGTCAACATGGTTTTGTGAAAGGGAAATCATGTTTAACCAATTGATTGGAGTTCTTTGAAGAAGTAACATGTGCGGTGGCTAAAGGGGAACTGGTGGATGTACTGGACTTAGATTACCAGAAGGCATTTGATAATGTGTCACATCAAATGTCAATGCGGAAAATAAAAGCTCATGGTTAAGGGGGCAACATATTGGTATGGATAGAAGATTGGCTAGCGAACAGGAAACAGAGCGCAGGCAAGAATTGCTAATTAATATAAACACAAAAAGTGCTGGAACCACTCAGCAGGTCTGGCAGCATCTGTGGAAAGAGAAGCAGAGTTAACGTTTCGGGTCAGTGACCCTTCTTCGGAACTGGAGTATTGTGTACAGTATTAGTCTCCTTATTTAAGGAAGGATGTAAATGCGTTGGAAGCAGTTTAGAGAAGGTTTACTAGACTAATATCTGGAATGGGTGTGCTGTCTTATGCAGAAAGGCTGGAAAGGATCGGCTTACATCAGCTGGAGTTGAGGGAATTAATAGGCGACTTGATAGAAACATATAAGATCCAGAGGGGGGCAGAGCAAGTGAAGGCGACAAAGAGAGAAACAGAAAGAGAGAAAGAGAAAGAGCGAGAGAGAGATAGAGCTCAGCTCATCTGCTGCTGAAACCCTCATCCATGCCTTTCTACCTCGAGATTTGACTATTCTAACACACTCCTGGCTGGTCTCCCACATTCTACTCACTGCAACTTTGTGGTCATCCAAAACTCTGCTGGCATCTTCTAATTTATACAAAATTCTGTTCACCCAACAACCCTGTGTTCACTGAACTACATTGACTCTTGGTCCAGTAACACTTTAATTTTAATATTCTCAATCGTATGATCAAATCCCTTCATGGCCTCACCACTCTGATTATCCCAATCCCCTGTCCATTTCCAATATTCCTGAAACTTGTTCATATTAAAGTATTTTTCTAATTCACTTTTTAAAGTGAGTTTGTTTCCCTCTGTCTCTCCCTGACCACACATTTCATCTCTCCAGCTCCACTTGTGCTATGGAAGTTTGGATCAATAAAATGGTGTGAGCTGCACTGCTGGACCAGGCATCCAACTTACAGTTGAGGGGCTTTTGACTTGCTTCTGCTATTGTAAAGTTAGTGGAGGTGCTGTGGATGGTTTTCTGGAGGTTGTGTTGTGAGCTGCTGCAGACATTCAGGGACGGCAGAGGATTTGGTGACCCAACTCTGGACGAGGTATGGGGACTGTAGTTGCAGTGTCTCTGGGTCTGTAACATGACCAACAAATGGAGCAGAGGCTGCAGAGAGGGGAAGCTCTGTAAAGCGGGAGGAGGAGGGGTCTCTGTCCTACCCACCTCGTGTTTTCCAAGAGCAAAAAGAGCAGCGATCCTAATACCGAGTCCTGGGGAACACCACTGTATACTCCCATCGAGTCTGAACAACAACGTTTCACTACTTCTCTCTGTTCACTGTTCCTTAGCCAATATTAAATATTGGGAAGACTGAAATCATTGTTTTGACTCCCCACTCCAACTCTGTTCCCTTGCTATTGATTCCATCCCTCTCCCTGGTGACAGTCTGAGAATCAGACAGTCTGTTTGCAACCTTGGTGTCACATTTCGCCACAAAATGAGCTTTAACCTCATTCTCAGGATATAATTACAACCGCCTATTTCCACCTCAGTAACATCACCCGACTTCACCATGTCTCAGTCCATCTGCTGCTGAAACCTCATTCGTGCCTTTGTCACCTCTAGATGTGACTATTACATCTCACTCTTGGCTGATCTCCCACATCTACTCTCTTGTAAACGTGAGGTCATCCAAAAATCTGCTGCCCATGTCTTAGCTTACACCAAGTCCGGTTCATCAACCAAAGACCGACATTGTCTCCCAGTCAAGCAATGTCTTGATTTTAAAATTCTCCACCTTGTTTTGACATCCCTCCATGGCCTCGTCCCTCCCTACCTCTGTTATCTCCTCCAGCTCCACAATCCCCCGAGATATCTGTGCTCCTCTAATTCTGCTCTCTTGTGCATCCCTGATTTTAATCACTGCACCACTGGCGGCCGTGCCTTCAGCTGCCGGGTCCCTAAGCTGTGTAATATCTTCCCTGCACCTCTTCGCCTCTCCACATCGCTTTCCTCCTTTCAGACACACCTTAAAACCTACCTCTTTGACTGAGCTGTTGGTCATCTGACCTAATATCTCCTGTTGTGTCTCAGCGTTATACTTTGCTTCGTAATGCTCCTGTGAAGCACCTTGGGATGTTTTACAATGTTAAAGGCATGATATAAATATAAGTTGTTGTTGTTGAATTTTGCCAGACATGATTGTCCTTCAGCATATCCATGTTACTAGACAGTTACAAACCAATGGTTTTCCAAGTAACAAATATTTTTCTCCTGGGTTGTCACCTCTAGATTTTTCCCCACTGGTGACACCGGTCTGATTGGTCAATAATTGTAGAGTTTATCCTATCTGTCCTTTTTTCAACAGGTTGTAACATTTGCAACCTCCAGTCCTCTGTCACCACTCCCATATCCAAGGAGAATTGAATGATTCTATCCAGTGCCTCTGCTATTTCCACCATTCCTTCCCTCAGCAACCCTCATACATCCTATCCAGACTGGGTAAATGTTTTACTTTATTGTGATACAGAAAGTGCTGGATTGAAAGTGGTTAACTGAACCTGTTTGTTCAGTGACTGTAATTAATGTCAGTCTCCATGGATCCTAATTGTGTCACTGGAGGGTTTCCATCTTCTATTAAAACGGGACTCCTTTCAATGTGTGATCCCATACTGTGAGCTGGACCATAACCCCGGCACGAACAGGGATCAGCAGCTCTAGAGAGAGGGAGAGGATGGATCAGAATCTGAGAACAATTGATTGGAATGTTACAACGATGGACAGGAGTTTATCCTCGGATATTTACATTCTTTCTACATATTATGATCGGCTCTCATTAAATGCTCGGATCCATCGCGCACTTAAGATTATTCAATACATTTACTATCCTATCCTCGCTATTGTTGGTATCCCTGGTAATTCTCTCTCTCTCTGTCTAGCTATTAATTCTACAAACCGTTTTTTAACTGCATTACTGCTCCAGTCATTTACTCTGCCCTGCTTACTGCTGTTATTATTCTTGGTGAATCTCTATCTCCAACCTTTAGCTCTATAAACCATTGCTAATAGTATTACAGTTCTTGTCATTTACTCTCTCATCATTCCTTCTGCTGCTGTTTCTATTTCCAGCCAGGAGATCTGTCAACCCTGTTTCACTGAAACACGGTTCTGTAATGTAAACTTTGGGAAGACTGAAGCCAGTGTCATTGGTTTCCATACAAACTCCATCCCCTATCTGTCAAACTCATTCTCCACCCTGGCTAATGACTGAGGCAGAACCAGACAGTTTACAACCTCTGTGTTCTATATAAACCTGAGCTGAGTTCATCTCCATTTTTTCTCCATCATCAGCCGTGCCTACTCCCACCTCTGTAATATCACCCGTCTCCACCTCTGCCTCAGCCCACCTGCTGCATAAACCCTCATCTGTACCTTTGCTACATCCACACTTGACTATTCCAAGACTATCCTGGTCACCGCCCCCCCCCCCCCACCCCAGTTATAAAACTCCATAAACCACAGATCATCCAGAACTCTGCTGCCTGTATCCTAACTCACACCAAATCCCGATCACCCATCACCCCCGTGCTCACTGATCTACATTGACTCCAGGTCTGACAGCAACTTAATTTTAATATTCTCATTCTGGTGTTTGAATCTCTCCATGGCCTCGCCCCTCCAATTAATCTCATTCCCCTGTCCATATTCTTGAAAATCTTATACCTTCAACTTTACATCCAATTTCCTTTATAAAGTGAGTTATTTTAAATCCTTAACTTCCCCTGCTGCGATTTTCAATCTATGGCACCGCTGGTGCCAACGCTATGGTAAGGTGGTTTCAGCAAATGACGTGAACTGCACAGCCGGCTACTTCTATCATGGTCAGCACAGTGTCCCATGCTGGACAGCGCTCTAGTGTGGTCAGCACAGTGCCCCATGCTGGACAGGGCGCGAGTGTGGTCAGCACAATGCCCCATGCTGGATAGGGCACTAGTGTGGTCAGCACAGTGCCCCATGCTGGACAGGGTGCAAGTGTGGTCAGTACAGTGCCCCATGCTGGACAGCGCTCTGGTGTGGTCAGCACAGTGCCCCATGCTGGACAGCGCTCCAGTGTGGTCAGCACAGTGCCCCATGCTGGACAGGGCGCTAGTGTGGTCAGCACAATGCACTATACTGGACAGGGCTCTAGTGTTGTCAGCACAGTGCCCCATGCTGGGCAAAGGTCTAGTCCTGTTGTAACATGCATGTGATGCTCATATGAGGAGAGTTTGAATGTGACGTCCGTGAGCGATTCTGACAGCTTTGATGTACATCTTTGAAACTTGGTCTGTGCATGTCCACTGACCGCTTGTGTTAGTCACTCTCAGCTGAACATACATTCAGCAGCACGAGGAACCCCCTCTCGTGTTATTTAAAAGGACCAGACATCCAACTTGGAGGTGAGGGGCTTTTGACTTACTTCTGCTATTGTCAAGTTAGTGGAGGTGCTGTGGATGGTTTTCTGATGGTTTTAGTGTGAGCTGCTGCAGACATTCAGGGAGGACAAAGGATCTGGTGACTCAACTCTGGACGAGGTATGTGGACTGTAGTTAGTGTCTCTGGGTCTGTAAAACGAACAACAAATGTGGCAGAGGCTAAAGATAGTGGAAGCTCTGTAAAGAGGGAGGAGGAAGGGGAATCTGCCCTACCCACCCCGGGTTTTCCAAGAGCACTTTTCCTACCGAAACCTAACCCAGGAGCAGTATGTGAGGTGACTCTGATTCAATAACGATGTGGTCACAGAGCTGTGTCACCTCCTGTAAGACGACATGGAGCCTCACACGAGGGTGAGGACATAGCTGTCAGTGGCTGTTATGATCACAGTTTCATTGTACTTCCATGCATTTGGATCTTTCCAGGCTGGAGCAGGAGACATATCTAACATAGAGTCACAGAGAGTGATACAGACATCTACGACACAGGAGAAGGCCATTCGACCCCATCGTGCGATCCCTGTGTGGAACAATTCAGACACTCCCACTCTCCCTCCCAATCCCCGTGTCCCTGCAAGTTCATTTCCTTCAGGTGCCCATCCAGTTTCCTTTTGAAATCATTTATTGTCTCGGCTTCCACCACCCTCACGGGCAGTGAGTTCCAGGTCATGAACATCCACTGTGTAAAAAAGTTCTTCCTCATATTCCCCCTGCATCTCTTACCCAAACCTTGCATCTATGTCCCCGAGTCCGTGTTTCATCAGTTAATGGGAACCGTTTTTCCTTGTCTATCTTATCTTCTTCTTCTTTGGCCTCCTTGTCTCGGGAGACAATGGGTAAGCGCCTGGTGGTGGTCAGTGGTTTGTGAAGCAGCGCCTGGAGTGGCTTGTAAAGGCCAATTCTAGAGTGACAGACACTTCCACAGGTGCTGCAGATAAAATTGGTTGTTGGGGCAGTCCCAAAGTTGGCTTATCGAATCTTATCTAAGCCTATCATAATCGTGTACACCTTAATCATACCTCTCTCATCCTCCTTTACTCCAGGGAGAACAAGTCCATCTTCTCCAAACTAACCTTGTAACTAACCATCACGCTCCCCCCCCTACCCCGCACCCAACCCCCAAGCCCTGGAACCATTCTGGTAAATCTCCTCGGCACCCTCTCACGGACCTTCACATCCTTCCTAAAGTGTGCTGACCAGAACTGGACACAGTTCTCTAGTTGGGGCCTAACCAATGCTTTATAAAATTTCAGCACAACTTCCCTGCTTTTGTATCTTTGCCTCTAATCATGAAGCCCAAGATCTGATAAGCTTTCCTTAACACTCTCCATATATGTTCTTCCACCTTTAAAGATCAATGCATGTAGAGCCCCAGGTCCCTCTGTTCCTGCACAATCTTTAGAACTGTCCCATTAAGTCTATATTGCTTTCCTATTCCATCTGACAAAATGCATCACCTCACACTCCTCTGTATTAAGTTCCACCTGCCACTTCTCTGGCCATTCTGCTAGCCTATCTATATCCTGTTGTAGGCAGTTTGCATCATCCTCACTGTTTACTGCACCCCCAAGTATGGTATCATCGGAAAATTTTCAAATTCTAATCTTGAATTCCAAGATCCATCTTATATATATACAGCAAAAAAAAAAGCAGTTGGTCCCAGCACTGACCCTTGGAAAACATCACTGTCTACCATCCTCCAGTGTGAAAAACGACCGTTCACCAGCACTCTGCCCGAACTATCTCTTCTTTGAAGGTAGCCCATTGTTCAGCTCCTGTTTTCCTGCCAAACGGTGACTCTAATTTATTCGCCTCAGCTCAATTTTTACACCGGTTGACTTGTTGAATTTGTCTTTCTCATAGTTAATTATTCTTACTCTGGATTGCTCTTTGTCCTTTCCCATAGTCAACCTAAACCTTATGATACAATGATCACTGTCCCCTAAATGTTCTCCTACTGATACTTAATCCACTTGGGTCCAGCTCATTCTCGAGAACCAGGTCTAGCAGTGCCTCCTTCCTCATTGGACTAGCAACATACTGTTGTAGAAAGGTTTCCTGCACACACTGTAGTAACTCCTGTAGCCCTCCGCCCTTTACATTACTACTATCCCAGTTCTTATTAGGATAATGAATGTTCCCCCATTGTAACTACTCTATAATTCTTGCATCTTTCAGTAATTTTCTTGCAGATTTGTTCCTCCACATCCTTCCCATTAGCTGATGGCCTATTGACAACAACGAGCAATGTAAATGCACCTTTTTTTGTTCTTTAGCTCTATCCAAATAGATTCTGTCCTTCACGCACCCACCCACCCCCACTCCCACCTCCCATCTCCCCACACATGCCCCCGGGACTTTTACTCTGTCCAGCACTATAATGTTCTTCTTAATCAATACCACCACCCTTAATCCTTTTCTCCCTTTCCTATTTTTTCTGAACACCTTGTATCCAGAAATATTTAACACCCAGTTCTGCCCTTCTTTGAGCCAGATCTCTGTTATAGCCGCAACATCATATTTCCATATGGCAATCTGCACCTGTACCTCACCAGTCTTATTAACCACACTCCGTATTCACATACATGCACATCAACCCTGATGTAAACTTTATTACTTCCTCCCTTACTCAGACCCCAACTAATAACTTTCTAAACACTACTATAGTGTTATCCATCTCTCCCAGTATTCTGTGCACTTTAGAATTCCTCTCTGATGTTTACTCCTGGTCCCCACACACCTGCCAATTTAGTGTAAACCCTCTCCAATATTATTAACATATCACCCTGCAAGGAAATTAGTTCCAGCTCTGTTCAGGTGCAACCGTCCGGCCTGTACAGATCCCACATTCTCCAGAACTGGTCCCAGTGTCCCAGCAATGCAAACCTCACCGCTTCTGCAGCATCCTCCCAGCCACACATCCATCGGTACTATCCTCCTATTTCTATACTCACGCGCACGGTGTACTGGGAGTAATCCAGACATTACTACTTTGAGATGGCTAACTTCTTTCCCAGCGCCCGGAATTCTGACTGCAGGACCACCTCCCTCTGTCTGCCCAGCTCCTTCGTACTGATGTGGACCACAACTGCTGGCTGTTCACCCCACCCCCCCCCCACCACCACCACCGCCACCACCACCCCCCCCCCCCCGCCCCCCGACCTTCAGGATGCTCTGCAGCCGCCCAGTGATATCCTTGAACCTGACACAAGGAGGAAACACATTATCCTGGATACATGTTTGCGGCCTCAGAAACGCTCATCTGTTCCCGTGACTATGGAATCTCCTGTCACTATCAACATTCTCGTCCTGCCTGTACCCCCCGGTACAGCTGAGACAACCCTGGGACCATGGCCTTGTCTCTGGCTGCAGTCCCCAGATGAACCATCACTTTCCTCAGTATTGAATACTGGTTGAAGAGTGAGATGCAGTCTGGGGTCTCCTGTGCTACCTGCCTGATTCTTCTTGACTGTCTGGTGATCACCCATTACCTCTCTCCCTGCATACTCTTAAACTGTGAGGTGACCACTTCCATAAACATGCTCTCCACAAATCACTCAACCTCACGTACACACCACAGTGACATCCATGATCCCACCATCTGCAGCTTGTGCATCATCCCAGACAGCAGGATGAGGGGGAGGTGGGAGTTAAGAACGGACATAAGGCAGGAACATAGCATCATCCTGAATGCTCTCGGGGATGCCGGATGCCACGGGCTCTGTCACGGCCGCTTCCATGATGTGGAGAATCATCTCCTCCCTCAGGCTCAGGGGATGAAGGTGTGCCTGACCCACGCCAGTTCACTGCTGCTCCCTGTGATTATGGGCCACCTTGTCCTGTACGAGAGAGAGCGGAATGTTAGTGATTGTGTTGCACTGTATATGGGTGATGTGCCTGCCATAGCTGAATAGCTGGAGGTATGTGAAGGCAGTGAGAGGTGGGAATGAGGCTGATATCAGTGGAAGGTGTGTAAGGGTGATGTGGAGTATGTGAATGTTAGGTGTGAGTCCTGAGTGTTACGGACTGCTGATGAGTGAGTAATGGAGGTGTGGTACATTGAGCAGTGTGAGAGGGTGGTGATGTTGGGGGTACGAGATGCCATGTAGAGATGAATTCTCTGACATTGACCACCCGTGTGAACTCATTAAACTTCTTCTGGCTCTGCTGCCAGGTCCTTGGGCCCAGACTTCTTGCATTGACCTCCGTGGCCACCTGCTCCCATTCCCTGAGGAGGGCGTTCCTTGAGGGTCTCCACACCACCCCACAGAAACATGGCCTCTCTCCTCCTGTCACCCTCCATGACTAAGGCCTCTAGCACCACATCCGTGAACCGCAGAGCCCTCTCTCTGTCCTAGTGTTCCATTTACCTTGTCTCCAATTGTAGTATTCACAGTCACCAGCAGCAGCCTCATGTGATTCAGTGCAACTTCCGTTAAGAGGGACAGACTGCCTTTCAGAGCTGAATCCTGGCTGAAACACGTGCCGGCCTCACACACAGTTAGGTGCCTATTAAGCGTGCAGACCGACAGCCGGGCGGGTCACCCTGGGGGGCAGTGGAATTGATGGAAATGAGGAGGCAGCAGGACGTTTGTGTGTCACCTGCCTCAACAGGAACGGGTACAGGCCGATCATGAATCAGAAACCCTATGCCTGAAAAGCAGCACATATATGTTTTTATTTTCCTCCAATTACCTCTCACTCTCTGTATCTGTGCTGTCTTTTTGAAAGAGCAATCTAATTAGGTCGACTCCCATCCTCTTTCCCCGGAATCCTGCTTTTTTTTCTCCTTTACAACTAATTGTTAAATTGACTTTTGAAAGATAGAATTATAGAATTATGCATCGCTTAAGGTACTGAAAGAGGCCACTTGTCCCATCGTATCTGTGCTGACTGAAAAACGACCCACCTATTCTAATCCCACTTTCAGGATTTGATCCATCATTCTGTATATTACGGTTTTTGAGGTGTATATCCAGACTCCTGTTGAATGAGTTGAGGGTCTCTGCCTCAACTACACTTTCAGGCAGTGAGTTCCAGACCCCAACACACTCAGTATGAAAACGTTTTCCTCATCTCCCCTCTGATCTTTCGACCAATCACTTTAAATACACGCCCTCCCCACCCCCAACCCCCCCCCCCCCCCACCCCCATGCCACTGACCTTTCTGCCAAGGTGAATAGACACTTCACCTCCACTCTGTCCAGGCCCCTCAAAATTTTGCACATTTCAGTCCGATCTCCCCTCAGCCTTCTCTATTCCAAATTGAACAACCCCAGCCTATCCAATCTTTCCTCACAGCTGCAATTCTCCAGCCCTGGCAACATCCTCATAAATCTCCTCTGTACTCTCTCTAGTGCAATTAGATCCTTTCTGTAATGAGGTGACCAGAATTGCACTCAGTACTCAAGTTGTGGCCTAGCCAATGAGTTATGCAGTTCCAGCATAATTTCCCTGCTCTTTTATTCTATACCTCAGCTAATAAAGGAAAGGATTCCATCTGCCTTCTCCACCATATTATTATTGAATCTGCTTCCATCATGTTTTCATGCAGTGAATTCCAGATCCCAACAACTCGCTGTGTCAGAAAATTCTCCTCATTTCACCTCTGGTTCTTTGTCAATTTCCTTCAATCTGTGTCTTCTTAATACTGAACTTTCAGACACTGGAAACATTTTCACATTAATTACCCGATCAAAACCCTTCACATAACACGATATGTTGTTATTTTGTAGCAGCCTTCTCAGTGTCCTGCTGCCTCAGAAATTAGTACAGCCCGAGGTCTGTCCATTCCACCACCCACGTTATATTGCCTTTCCTCATATTTCCTTCCGATATGTATCACATCACAGTTCAATGTGTAAAGTTCAATCTGCCAGGTGACTGTCCATTGCACCAGTCAGTCTCGGTCCTCATTGGGACAGACCAGGCTCCATCCTAAGACTGTGCTGAGTACGCGGCTTTCACGCAGTGTGGTACTGAGCTCCAAATAGAGCAGAAAAGACTCGCTTCTATCCCCGGTCTGTGTTAATCCCACCCGGTGTGGTACTGACCCACACAGAGAGCAGGAAAGACCCAATTCTATCCCTGGCCTGTGTTAATCCTACCCGGTGTGGCACTGAAACACACAGAGAGCAGGAAAGACCCAATTCTATCCCTGGCCTGTGTTAATCCCACCCAGTGTGCTACTGACACACACATAGAGCAGGAAAGATGCAATTCTATCCCTGGCCTGTGTTAATCCCACCCGGTGTGGTACTGACACACACAGAGAGGAGAAAATACCCAATTCTATCCCCATCCTGTGTTAATCCCACCCGGTGTGGTACTGACACACACAGAGAGGAGAAAATACCCAATTCTATCCCCATCCTGTGTTAATCCCACCCGGTGTGGTACTGACACACACAGAGAGGAGAAAATACCCAATTCTATCCCCATCCTGTGTTAATCCCACCCGGTGTGGTACTGACCCACACAGAGAGCAGGAAAGACCCAATTCTATCACCGGCCTGTGTTAATCCCACCCGGTGTGCTACTGACCAAAACAGAGAGCAGGAAATACCAAATTCTATCCCCGGCCTGTGTTAATCCCACCCGGTGTGGTACTGACCCACACAGAGAGCAGGAAAGACCCAATTCTATCACCGGCCTGTGTTAATCCCACCCGGTGTGCTACTGACCCACGCAAAAATCAGGAAAGATTCAATTCTATCCCCAGTCTGTGTTAATCCCACCCAGTGTGGTAATGACCCACACAGAGACCAGAAAAGACCCCATTCTATCCCCCGCCTGTGTTAATCCCACCCGGTGTGGTACTGACCCTCATAAAATCAGGAAAGACTCCATTCTATCCCCGGCCTGTGTTAATCCCACCCGGTGTGCTACTAACCAAAACAGAGAGCAGGAAAGGCCCAATTCTATCCCCGGTCTGTGTTAATCCCACCCGGTGCGGTACTGACCAACACACAGAGCAGGAAAGACCCAATTCTATCCCCAGCCTGTGTTAATCCCACCCGGTGTGGTACTGACTCAGACACAAATCAGGAAAGATTCAATTCTATCCCCGGCCTGTGTTAATCCCACCCGGTGTGGTACTGACCCAGACACAAATCAGGAAAGATTCAATTCCAGTTCCGTTCTGTGTTAATCCCACTCGGTGTTCGACTGACCCACGCAGAGAGCGGGAAAGACCCAATTCTATCCCCGGTCTGTGTTAATCCCACCCGGTGTGGTACTGACCCACACAGAAATCAGGAAAGTTTCCATTCTATCCCCAGTCGGTGTTAATCCCACCCGGTGTGGTACTGACCCACACAGAGAGCAGGAAAGATTCAATTCTATCCCCAGTCGGTGTTAATCCCACCCGGTGTGGTACTGACCCACACAGAGAGCAGGAAAGATTCAATTCTATCCCCGGCCTGTGTTAATCCCACCCGGTGTGGTACTGACCCACACAGAGAGCAGGATGGCCCCAATTCTATCCCAGCCTGTGTTAAACCCACCCGGTGTGGTACTGACCCACACAGAGAGCAGGATGGCCCCAATTCTATCCCAGCCTGTGTTAATCCCAGCCGGTGTGGTACTGACCCACACAGAGAGCAGGAAAGACCCAATTCTATCCCAGCCTGTGTTAATCCCAGCCGGTGTGGTACTGACCCACACAGAGAGCAGGAAATACCAAATTCTCTCCCCATCCTGTGTTAATCCCTCCCGGTGTGGTACTGAAACACACAGAGAGCAGGAAAGACCCAATTCCATTACCGGCCTGTGTTAATCCCACCCGCTGTGGTCCTGACCAAGGCACAGAGATCAGGAAAGACCCAATTCTATCCCCAGCATGTGTTAATCTCACCCGGTGTGGTACTGACCCGCACAGAGAGCAGGAAAGACCCAATTCCATCCCCGGCCTGTGTTAATCCCTCCCAGTGTGGTACTGACCCGCACAGAGAGCAGGAAAGACCCAATTCCATCCCCGGCCTGTGTTAATCCCACCTGGTCTGGTAATGACCCATGCAGAGAGCAGGAAAGACCCAATTCTCTCCCCGGTCTGTGTTAATGCCACCCGGTGTGGTACTGACCCACACAGAGAGCAGGATGGCCCCAATTCTATCCCCAGCCTGTGTTAATCTCACCCGGTCTGGTACTGACCCACACAGAAATCAGGAAAGACCCAGTTTTATCCCCGGCCTGTGTTAATCCCACCCGGTGTGGTACTGACCCACACAGAGAGCAGGAAAGACCCAATTCTCTCCCCGGTCTGTGTTAATGCCACCCGGTGTGGTACTGACCCACACAAAAATCAGGAAAGATTCAATTCCATCCCCAGTCTGTTAATCCCACCCGTTGTGGTACAGAACAACACAGAGAGCAGGAAAGACCCAATTCTCTCCCCGGTCTGTGTTAATCCCACCCGTTGTGGTACAGAACAACACAGAGAGCAGGAAAGACCCAATTCTCTCCCCGGTCTGTGTTAATTCCACCCGGTGTGGTACTGACCCTCACAGAGAGCAGGAAAGACCCAATTCTATCCCCGGCCTGTGTTAATCCCACCCGGTGTGGTACTGACCCACACAGAGAGCAGGAAAGACCCAATTCTATCCCCGGCCTGTGTTATTCCCACCCGGTGTGGTACTGACCCACACAGAGAGCGGAAAAGACCCAATTCTGTCCCCGTTCTGTGTTAATCCCACCCGGTGTGGTGCGGTCCCACACAGAGAGCAGGATAGACCCAATTCTGTCCTTGGACTGTGTTAATGCCGGCCGGTGTGGTACTGACCCACACAGAGAGCAAGAAAGACGCAATTCTATCCCCGGCCTGTGTTAATCCCACCCGGTTTGGTACTGACCCACACAGAGAGCAGGAAAGACCCAATGCTGTCCCCAGCCTGTCTTAATCCCACCCGGTTTGCTACTGACCCACACAGAGAGCAGCAAAGACCCAATTCTGTCCTTGGACTGTGTTAATCCCACCCGGTGTGGTACTGACCCACACAGAGAGCAGGAAAGACCCAATTCTATCAAAGCCTGTGTTATTCCCACCCGGTGTGGCACTGACCCACACAGAGAGCAGGAAAGACCCAATTCTCTCCTCGGCCTGTGTTATTCCCACCCGGTGTGGTACTGACCCACACAGAGAGCAAGAAAGACGCAATTCTATCCCCGGCCTGTGTTAATCCCACCCGGTTTGCTACTGACCCACACAGAGAGCAGGAAAGACCCAATTCTGTCCCCAGCCTGTGTTAATCCCAGCCGGTGTGGTACTGACCCACACAGAGAGCAAGAAAGACGCTATTCCATCCCCAGTCTGTTAATCCCACCCGTTGTGGTACAGAACAACACAGAGAACAGGAAAGACCCAATTCTCTCCTCGGCCTCTGTTATTCCCACCCGGTGTGGTACTGACCCTCACAGAGAGCAGGAAAGACCCAATTCTATCAAAGCCTGTGTTATTCCCACCCGGTGTGGCACTGACCCACACAGAGAGCAGGAAAGACCCAATTCTCTCCTCGGCCTGTGTTATTCCCACCCGGTGTGGTACTGACCCACACAGAGAGCAGCAAAGACCCAATTCTATCAAAGCCTGTGTTAATTCCACCCGGTGTGGCACTGACCCACACAGAGAGCAGGATGGACGCAATTCTATCCTCAGCCTGTTTTAATCCCACCCGGTGTGGTACTGACCCACACAGAGAGCAGGAAAGACCCAATTCTCTCCTCGGCCTGTGTTATTCCCACCCGGTGTGGTACTGACCCACACAGAGAGCAGCAAAGACCCAATTCTATCAAAGCCTGTTTTAATCCCACCCGGTGTGGTACTGTTCCACACAGAGAGCAGGAAAGACCCAATTCTATCCATGGCCTGTGTTAATCCCACCCGGTGTGGTACTGACCCACACAGAGAGCAGGAAAGACCCAATTCTCTCCTCGGCCTGTGTTATTCCCACCCGGTGTGGTACTGACCCACACAGAGAGCAGCAAAGACCCAATTCTATCAAAGCCTGTTTTAATCCCACCCGGTGTGATACTGAACCACACAGACAGCAGAAACGACCCAATTCTATCCCCTGCCTGTGTAATTCCCACCCGATGTGGTACTGACCCGCACAGAGAGCAGGAAAAACCCAATTCTATCCCCGGCCTGTGTTAATCCCCCCCGGTGTGGTACTGACCCAGGCACAGAGAGCAGGAAAGACGCAATTCTATCCCCTGCCTGTGTTAATCTCACCCGGTGTGATACTGACCCACACAGAGAGCAGGAAAAACCCAATTCTATCCCCAGCATGTGTTAATCCCACCCGGTGTTGTAATGAAACACACAGAGAGCAGGATGGAGCCAATTCTATCACTGGTCTGTGTTAAACCCACCCGGTGTGCAACTGACCCACACAGAGAGCAGGATAGACCCAATTCTCAGCCTGTGTTAATCTCACCCGATGTGATACTGACCCACACAGAGAGCAGGTAAGACCCAATTCTATCCCCGGTCTGTGTTAATCACTCCCGAAGTGGTACTGACACACACACAGAGCATGATGGACCCAATTCTGTCCCCAGCCTGTTTTATCCCACCCGGTGTGGTTCTGACCCACGCAGAGAGTGGAAAAGACCCAATTCTATCCACGGCCTGTGTTAATCCCTCCCGGTGTGGCACTGACCTACACAGAGAGCAGGAAATACCAAATTCCATCCCCGGCCTGTGTTAATCCCACCTGGTGTGGCACTGACCCAGGCACAGCGAGCAGGAAAGACCCAATTCTATCCCCGGCCTGTGTTAATCCTTCCCAGTGTGGTACTCACCCACACAGCAATCAGGAAAGACCTAATTCTATCCCCGGCCTGTGTTAATCCCACCTGGTGTGGTACTGACCTACACAGAGAGCAGGAAAGACCCAATTCTATCCCCGGCCTGCGTTAATCCCACCCGGTGTGGTACTGACCCACACAGCAATCAGGAAAGACCTAATTCTATCCCCGGCCTGTGTTAATCCCACCTGGTGTGGCACTGACCCAGGCACAGCGAGCAGGAAAGACCCAATTCTATCCCCGGCCTGTGTTAATCCTTCCCAGTGTGGTACTCACCCACACAGCAATCAGGAAAGACCTAATTCTATCCCCGGCCTGTGTTAATCCCACCCGGTGTGGTACTGACCCACACAGAGAGCAGGAAAGACCCAATTCTATCCCCAGCCTGTTTTGTGTTAATCCCACCCGGTGTGGTACTGACCCACACAGAGAGCAGGAAAGACCCAATTCTATCCCAGCCTGTGTTAATCCCACCCGGTGTGGTACTGACCCACACAGAGAGCAGGAAAGAACCAATTCTATCCCCGGCCTGTGTTAATCCCACCCGGTGTGATACTGAAACACACAGAGAGCAGGATGGACCCAATTCTATCCCCAGCATGTGTTAATCCCACCCGGTGTGGTACTGACCCACACAGAGAGCAGGAAAGAACCAATTCTATCCCCGGCCTGTGTTAATCCCACCCGGTGTGGTACTGAAACACACAGAGAGCAGGAAAGATTCAATTCTATCCCTGTTCTGTGTTAAACCCACCCGTTGTGGTACTGACTTACACAGAGAGCAGGATGGACCCAATTCTCTCCCAGCCTGTTTTAATCTCATCCGGTGTGAGACTGACCCACACAGAGAGCAGGAAAGACACAATTCTTTCCCCAGCCTTTGTTAACCCCACACGGTGTGGTTCTGACCCACACAGAGAGCAGGAAAGGACCAATTCTATCCCCGGCCTGTGTTAATCACACCCGGTGTGGTACTGACCCACACAGGGAGCAGGAAAGGACCAATTCTATCCCTGATCTGTGACACTCCCACCCGGAGTGGTAATGACTTCCACAGACACACAGAGAGCAGGAAAGACCCAATTCTATCCCCGGCCTGTGTTAATCCCACCCGGTGTGTTGCTGACCCACACAGAGAGCAGGAAAGGACCGATTCTATCCCTGATCTGTGTCATTCCCACATAGTGTGGTACTGACCCCCATATACACACACAGAGCAAGACATTTCTATTTCTCTCCCTGGCCTGTGCGAATCCAACAAGTTGTGTTAATGACCCCCACACACAGAGCAGGAGATTTCCATCTCTCTCCCTCGCCTGTGTTAATCCAACAAGGTATGTTCCAAGTACAAGTAACGATCAGCCTCTGCTTAAAATTGCTGTCCGTCTATCCCTGAGCTGTGTTACTTCCACACAGTGTGGTACTGACCAAACAAACAGAGCAGGAAAGGACTAATTCTCTCCCTCATCTGTGTTAATCCAACATGATGTTTTCCTGAACCATATCAAAGTTCAAGTAATGATCAGCCTCTGCTTAAAATTGTTGACCGTCTGTTGTACAAATCAGGTAAGGTTTCAATGGTTTCTGTTTCCACAGACTCAAAGAATCATACAGCACGGAGGAGGCTATTTGGCCCATCGTGTCTGTGCATGCTGTTTGAAGGAGCAATCCCATTTGTCCCTCTCCTCTACACAATTCCCATATCGCTGAAAATCTCCTCTGATACTATTGAATCAATTCTCTTTTTTAAATTTATTATTGAATCTGCTTCACCACTCTTTCAGGCTGTGAATTCCGGTTTATAATAGATCAATGCATTTTTGTTGGCCCATCACCTTAAAAATGTGTCCTCTGGTTACTGACAGTACTTCCAGTGAAACCAAATTCTCTGTCTTTGCTCCATCAAATACTGTTCAAGATTTTGCATATCTCTATTCAATCTCCATTTAACATTACTGCTCTAAAGAGAACAATTCCAGTTTACAGTCAAGGGACACGAGATAGAGGGGAGGGCGTAGAATTCAGCTCGGACTCTAACACAAAACACCATCACCTCCACATTCCCCTCCTCCGAGCCAAATACCATCTAGACTTGGACAGTAATCACCGTTCCTTCATCATCACTGGGTTAAAAGCCTGAAATCCTTTCTGTAACAGCATTGTGGGAACACCTTCACCACACGGACTGCAGTGGTTCAGGATGAAGGCCCATCATTTTCTCATGGTAACTAGGGATGGGGAAGTAATGCCAGCCTTGTCAGTATCACTCATATCTTGAGAACAAATAGACAGGAAATAAAATGTTAATAAAATCAATGTGTTTGTAACTGACTGATTGAAGTGATCAAAGAGAGAGACGTCATAACCCAATATAGTAAATTGTCAACACAACTCACCTCACCTGGCCCTTGTGTTAGCCTTTCTTCTGTTATCTGTGTGAGGATACAAGTAACAATGAGCCGCTGGCTCAAGAACTGCTGGACATCAATTGTACACACGAAATAAGGACTCAATGGATTCTGTTACCATAGAATCGGAGAATCACAAAACATGGAAGCAGTCCATTGTCCCATCGTACCTGTGCCTTCTTTGAAAGAGCTTTTTATTTTGCCCCTCTTTCCTCCTCTTTTCCCAAAGCCCTGCAAATCCTCCTCTGCAGCATTTATCCAGTTCCCTTTTGAAACTTGCTCTTGAATCTACTTCCAGCACATCTTCAGGCCGTGTATTCCAGGTTAAAGCAACTCACTGTATAAAAAAATGTTTTCCTTATGCCACCTCTGCATCTTTTGCCAAGTATTTTGAGTCTTGCTATCGGTCCTTTTCCCAAAGGAAACAGTTTACCCTTACTCTGTCAAAACAGCACATAATTGTGATCTGTTCCATTAAATTCCCCCCTTTACCTGATCTACTCTGATTCCTGTTTCTGTAGTCTCCCCATGTTCCTGAACTCCCACATTACTAGACCATTCCAGTAAATCTCCTCTGCACCTTCTCCAACATTCTGACATCCTTTCTAATAAGTAATGCTCAGAATTGGACACAATTCCTCAGCTGAGACCTAACCAGTGATTTACAAAGTTTCAGTTGACTTCCCTCCTTTTGCACGCTATGCCTCTATTTATAAAGCTCGATATCCTGGATGTGTTTTTAGTAATTTTATCAACTTGTTCTGCTATATTCAAAGACATCTGTTCATGCACCCAATTTAAAACTGCCCCATTTCATTTACTTTGCCTCACCTTATTCTTCCTCCCTTACCCCATGTCTGCACTAAATTTCATCTGCTTCATTTCCTCATTTCATCGGTCTTTCTGAATCCTTCTAATATCATCCTCATTTTTTTTTGCATTTCCGAGTTTCTGTCACCTGAGAACATTGAAATTATGCCTTTTATATATAAGTAAATGTCACACACAAACACAATACACAGATATATATTTATGTATGTTTCCATAAAGAAGCAATGGCCCGAATACCGACCATTGGGGAGCATCACTGTATAATCCCCTCCACTGTCTGAGCAACAATAGATCACCACTTCCCTCTGTATTCTATCCCTTAGCTAATGTCATATCCACACTGTCACTGTCTCTTGAATCCATGAGGTTCAGACTTCCTAACGAATCTGTTAAATGGCATTTGATTCCACTACTTTTGATTGTTCATATACAAAGTAGCAACCACGCTATCCGCAGCAACACTCTCCATTACTTCATCAAAGAATTTGATCAAGTTTTTCAGACATGATTTGCCACTAATTTATCTTCTGGACCTTCTTGTCATTTATAAACTCATGCTATTTAAACCACAATTATCTTGTCCCAGATTACAGACTCTACAAGCTTCTCCAACATTTCAGTGAGGTTAGACTGATGGGTCAGTATTCCAGGGTGTAGCCTATCTCTACTGTTTTGAACAGGGTGTAGAATTTGCAACACTTCAGTCCTCTGACATCACTGCCATATCCAAGGAGGATTGGACGATTCGGGCCAGTGGCTCCGCTATTTCCAACATTCCTGCCCTCAGCAACCCTCATACATCCCATCTAGACTGGATAATTGTTTATTGCGGTACAGAAAGTGTTGGATTGAAAGGTGTTGACTGAACTTGTTTGTTCAGTGACTGTATTTAATGTAAGTCTCCATGGACCCTAATTGTGTCATTGGAGGGTTTCCCACTTCTATTAATACAGGACTCCTTCCAATGTGTTATCCCATAGTATCAGCAGGAGCCTCCACCGCGCCCACCCCCACCTCCATCCCTCTCACCGGCACTGACAGGGATAAGTGGCTCCAGAGAGAGGGAGAGGATAGATCAGAATCTGAGAACAATCGATTGGAATGTTACAACAATGGGTCAGAATCTGAGAACAATCGATTGGAATGTGACAACAATGGAGAGGAGTTTCTCGTGGGCGTCTGACTATCTTTATACAAATTATCATCGGCTTTCTTTACAATATCGGATCTATTTCGCGCTTTTGACTATTCAAACGATTTACTATCCGGTCCTCATTGTTGGTGTCCCTGGTAAGTCTCTCTCTACCCAGCTATTAATGTTATAACCGATGATTAACTTCAGTACTGTTCTTGTCAATTACTCTGCCCTTCTTGCTAATATTATTGTTCCTGGTAAACCTCTCTATCCAGCTATTAGAACTATAGATCATGTTTCACTGCATTGCTGTTCCTTTTATTTAAATATTGGGAAGACTAAATCCACTGCCATCGATTTCTGTCACAAATTCTGTCCCTGTCCACCGACTCGATCACACTCCCTGCCCAATGTCTGAGAACAAACCAGACTCTTCACAACGTCAGCGATTCCTTTCATCCTAAGCTAAGTTCCAATTCAATATCCTGTCGATCACTAACCCTGCCTACAGCCACCTCTATAATTTTGTTCATTTCCACATCTCCTTCAGTTCATCTACTTACAAACCCTCAGCCGTGCCTTTCTTAGATCCACACTTGATGATTCCAATGTCTTCCTGGTCATGCTCACAATAACAAAGCTCGATAAACTGCAGCTCATTCAGAAATCTACTGGCTGCATCACAGCTCACACCCAGTCCAGATCACCCATCACCCCTGTACTCACTCACATAACCTACCTCCCAGTCTGGCAATGCCACAATTATAATATAATCATACTTGCATTAAAAGCTCTAAATGGCCTCAACCTTCCAATTATCCCCATTCCCCTGTCCGTTTCCCATATTCCTTCCATTTGTTCTATTTGAAGTGTTTGTCATTTCTCGTTTTGAAGTGGATTTCATTAGCTATGGATCTGTCTCTGACTCTGATTTGGTCTCAGTACTATCACTGGTGCTGGTGCAGTGGAATCCACACTGATGGGCAGTTCTGGTGTGGCCGACACAGTTCTCATGCTGGACAGGGCACGAGTCCAAGAGTACCCTGCATGGACTAGAAGACTGAACAGGGGTCTGGATGGCATATCAACAACCTGTTCCAGCAGCTTGGAAACTTGGCCTATGCATGTTCACTGACCGCCTGTGTTAGTCACTGTCAGTTAAGCATCTATTCAGGGGGCACAAGGAATCCCCTCTGGGGTTATTTAAAAGGACCGAGCAGGCAACTTGCAGGGGAGGGCATTTGACTTACTTCTGCTATTGTAAAGTTAGTGGAGGTGCTGTGGATGGTTTTCTGGAGTTTGTGTTGTGAGCTGCTGCAGACATTCAGGGAGGACAGAGGATTTAGTGATCCAACTCGAGACGAGGTATCGGGACTGTAGTTACAGTGTCTCTGGGTCTGTAACATGATCAACAAATGGAGCAGAGGCTGCAGAGAGGGAAAGCTCTGGATGGGAACCAAATGAGGTCAGTGGAGAGTTAGGATGTATGAACGAAAGCCTGTAAGGAACGAGATAATGAAGTCAGCGTGACTAAGGGAAAGAGTAGGCAGGGAGCAGATGATGAAAGCAAAGGGACTGGTGGTCTGAGGTGTACTTGTTTTAATGCAAGAAGTGCAGTAGGTAAGGCAGATGAGCTTAGGGCCTGGATTAGTACCTGGGAGTATGATGTGATTGCTATTACTGAGACGTGGTTAAGGGAAGGGCATGATTGGCAACTAAATATCCCAGGATACCGATGCTTCAGGCGTGATAGAGAGGGAGGTAAAAGGGGTGGAGGAGTTGCATTACTGGTCAAAGAGGATATCACAGCTGTGCTGAAGGAAGGCACTATGGAGGACTCGAGTTGTGAGGGAATATGGGCAGAACTCAGAAATAGGAAGGGTGTGGTAACAATGTTGGGGCTGTACCACAGGCCTCCCAACAGCGAGCGTGAGATAGAGGTACAAATATGTAAACAGATTATGGTAAGCTGTAGGAGCAACAGGGTGGTGGTGACAGGAGATTTTAATTTTAGAACAGAGAACATAGAACATTACAGCGCAGTACAGGCCCTTCAGCCTTCGATGTTGCGCCGACCTGTGAAACCATCTGACCTACACTATTCCATTTTCATCCATATGTCTATCCAATGACCACTTAAATGCCCTTAAAGTTGGCGAGTCCACTACTGTTGCAGGCAGGGCGTTCCACGCCCCTACTACTCTCTGTGCAAAGAAACTACCTCTGACATCTGTCCTATATCTATCACCCCTCAATTTAAAGCCACGTCCCCTCGTGTTTGCCATCACCATCCGAGGAAAAAGGCTCTCACTATCCACCCTATCTAACCCTCTGATTATCTTAAATGTCTCTATTAAGTCAGCTCTTCTCCTCCTTCTCTCTAACGAAAACAACCTCAAGTCCCTCAGCCTTTCCTCGTAAGAACTTCCTTCCATACCAGGCAACATCCTAGTAAATCTCCTCTGCACCTTTTCCAAAGCTTCCACATCCTTCCAACAATGCGGTGACCAGAACTGCACGCAATACTCCAGGTGCGGCCGCACCAGAGTTCTGTACAGCTGCAGCATGACCTCGTGGCTTCTAAACTCGATCCCCCTACTAATAAAAGCTAACACACCATATGCCTTCTTAACAGCTCTATTAACCTGGGTGGCAACTTTCAGGGATTTATGTACCTCGAAACCAAGATCTCTCTGCTCATCTACACTACCAAGAATCTTCCCATTCGCCCAGTATTCTGCAATCCTGTTACTCCTTCCGAAGTGAATCACCTCACACGTTTCTGCATTAAACTCAATTTGCCATCTCTCAGCCCAGCTCTGCTGCCTATCTATGTCCCTCTGTAACCTACAACATCCTTCGGCACTATCCACAACTCCACCGACCTTCGTGTCATCCGCAAATTTACCAACCCACCCTTCTATACCCTCATCCAGGTCATTTATAAAAATGACAAACAGCAGTGGCCCCAAAACAGATCCTTGCGGTACACCACAAGAAACTATACTCCAGGATGAACATTTACCATCAACCACCACCCTCTGTCTTCTTTCAGCTAGCCAATTTCTGATCCAAAGCACTAATTCACCTTCAATCCCATACTTCTGTATTTTCTGCAATAGCCTACCGTGGGGAACTTTATCAAACGCCTTACTGAAATCCATATAGACCACATCCACGGCTTTACCCTCATCCACCTGTTTGGTCACCTTGTCAAAAAACTCAATAAGGTTTGTGAGGCACGACCTACACTTCACAAAACCGTGCTGACTATCTCTAATGAACTTATTCTTTTCAAGATGATTATAAATCCTATCTCTTATAACCTTTTCCAACATTTTACCCACAACCGAAGTAAGACTCACAGGGCTGTCTCCACTCCCCTTCTTGAACAAGGGGGCAACATTTGCTATCCTCCAGTCTTCTGGCACTATTCCTGTCTAAAATGACGACATAAAAATCAAGGACAAAGGCTCTGCAATCTCCTCCCTGGCTTCCCAGAGAATCCTAGGATAAATCCCATCTGGCCCAGGGGACTTATCTATTTTCATACTTTCCAAAATTGCTAACACCTCCTCCTTGTGAACCTCAATCCCATCTAGCCTCGTAGTCTGTATCTCAGTATCCTCCTCGACAACATTTTCTTTCTCCACTGTCAATACTGACGAAAAATATTCATTTAACACTTCCCCTATCTCCTCCGATTCCACACACAACTTCCCACTATTATGCTTGATTGGCCCTAACCTATCTCCAGCTATTCTTTTATTCCTGATATACCTATAGAAAGCCTTAGGGTTTTCTTTGATCCTATCCGCCAATGGCTTCTCGCGTCCTCTCCTTGCTCTTCTTATCTCTCCATTTAGATCTTTCCTGGCTAGCTTGTAACTCTCAAGCGCCCTAACTGAGCCTTCACGTCTCATCCTAACATAAGCCTTCTTCTTCCTCTTGACAAGCTCTTCAACTTCTTTAGTAAACCACGGCTCCCTCGCTCGACAACTTCCTCCCTGCCTGACAGGTACATACTTATCAAGGACACGCAGTAGCTGCTCCTTGAATAAGCTCCACATTTCGATTGTGCCCATCCCCTGCAGTTTCCTTCCCCATCCTACGCATCCTAAATCTTGCCTAATCGCATCATAATTTCCTTTCCCCCAGCTATAATTCTTGCCCTGCTGTATATCCCTGTCCCTGCCCATCGCTAAGGTAAACCTAACCGAATTGTGATCACCATCACCAAAGTGCTCACCAACTTCTAAATCTAACACCTGGCCGGGTTCATTACGCAGTACCAAATCCAATGTGGCATCGCCCCTGGTTGGCCTGTCGACATACTGTGTCAGAAAACCCTCCTGCACACACTGGACACAAACTGACCCATCTAAAGTACTCGAACTATAGTATTTCCAGTCAATATTTGGAAAGTTAAAGTCCCCCATAACCACTACCCTGTTACTCTCGCTCCTGTCAAGAAACCTCTTTGCTATTCTTTCCTCTACATCTCTGGAACTATTTGGAGGTCTATAGAAAACTCCCAACAGGGTGATCTCTCCTCTCCTGTTTCTAACCTCGGCCCAGAATACCTCAGTAGACGAGTCCTCAAACGTCCTTTCTGCCGCTGTAATACTTTCCTTGATTAACAATGCCACACACCCGCCCTCTTTTACCATCTTCTCTGTTCTTCGTGAAACATCTAAATCCCGGATCCCGCAACATCCATTCCTGTCCCTGCTCTTCCCATGTCTCTGAAATGGCCACAGCATTGAGTGGGATTGAGTGAACCAGTGGGTCTAGATGGAGCAGAATTTGTAAGGAGCATCCAGGAGGGTTTTCTAGAGCAGGATGTAAATAGTCCAACTCGGGAAGAGGCCATACTGGACTTGGTGTTGGGGAATGAGCCAGGCCAGGTGGTTGAAGTTTCAGTTGGGGACTACTTTGGGAATAGTGATCACAATTCCGTAAGTTTTAGAATACTCATGGGCAAAGACGAGAGTGGTCCTAAAGCAAGAGTGCTAAATTGGGGGAAGGCCAACTATACCAAAATTCGGCAGGAGATGGGGAATGTAAATTGGGAGCAGCTGTTTGAAGGTAAATCCACTTTTGATATGTGGGAGGCTTTTAAAGAGAGGTTGATTAGCGTGCAGGAGAGACATGTTCTTGTGGAAATGAGGGGTAGAAATGGCAAGATTAGGGAACCATGGATGACAGGTGAAATTGTGAGACTAGCTAAGAGGAAAAAGGAAGCATACATAAGGTCTAGGCGGCTGAAGAAAGACGAAGCTTTGCAAGAATATCGGGATTGTAGGCGCAATCTGAAACTAGGAATTAAGAGGGCTAAAAGGGGTCATGAAATATCTTTAGCAAACAGGGTTAAGGAAAATTCCAAAGCCTTTTATTCATATATAAGGAGCAAGAGGGTAACTGGAGAAAGGATTGGCCCACTCAAGGACAAAGGAGGAAAGATATGCGTGGAGTCAGAGAAAATGGGTGAGATTCTGAACGAGTACTTTGCATCGGTATTCACCGAGGAGAGGGACATGACGGATGTTGAGGTTAGGGACAGATATTTGATTACTCTAGGTCAAGTCGGCATAAGGAGGGAAGAAGTGTTGGGTATTCTAAAAGGCATTATGGTGGACAAGTCCCCAGGTCCGGATGGGATCTATCCCAGGTTTCTGTGGGAAGCGAGAGAAGAAATAGTTGGGGCCTTAACAGATATCTTTGCAACATCCTTAAACACGGGTGAGCTCCCGGAGGACTGGAGAATTGCTAATGTTGTCCCCTTGCTTAAGAAGGGTAGCAGGGAAAATCCAGGTAATTATAGACCGGTGAGTCTGACGTCAGTGGTAGGGAAGCTGCTGGAGAAGATACTGAGGGATAGGATCTATCCCCATCTAGAGGAAAATGGGCTTATCAGTGATAGGCAACATGGTTTTGTGCAGGGAAGGTCATGTCTTACCAACTTAATAGAATTCTTTGAGGAAGTGACAAAGTTGATTGATGAGGGAAGGGCTGTAGATGTCACATACATGGACTTCAGTCAGGCGTTTGATAAGGTTCCCCATGGTAGGCTGATGGAGAAAGTGAAGGCGCATGGGGTCCAAGGTGTACTAGCTAGATGGATAAAGAACTGGCTGGGCAACAGGAGACAGAGAGTAACAGTGGAAGGGAGTTTCTCAAAATGGAGACGTGTGACCAGTGGTGTTCCACAGGGATCCGTGCTGGGACCACTGTTGTTTGTGATATACATAAATGATTAGGAGGAAAGTATAGGTGGTCTGATTAGCAAGTTTGCAGACGACACTAAGATTGGAGGAGTAGCAGATAGTGAAGGGGACTGTCAGAGAATACAGCAGAATATAGATAGATTGGAGAGTTGGGCAGATAAATGGCAGATGGAGTTCAATCAGGGCAAATGCGAGGTGATGCATTTTGGAAGATCCAATTCAAGAGTGAACTATACAGTAAATGGAAAAGTCCTGGGGAAAATTGATGTGCAGAGAGATTTGGGTGTTCAGGTCCATTGTTCCCTGAAGGTGGCAACGCAGGTCAATAGAGTGGTCAAGAAGGCATACGGCATGCTTTCCTTCATCGGACGGGGTATTGAGTACAAGAGTTGGCAGGTCATGCTACAGTTGTATAGGACTTTGGTTCGGCCACATTTGGAATACTGCGTGCAGTTCTGGTCGCCACATTACCAAAAGGATGTGGATGCTTTGGGGAGTGTGCAGAGGAGATTCACCAGGATGTTGCCTGGTATGGAGGGCGCTAGCTATGAAGAGAGGTTGAGTAGATTAGGATAATTTTCATTCGAAAGACGGAGTTTGAGGGGGGACCTGATTGAGGTGTACAAAATCATGAGAGGTATAGACAGGGTGGATAGCAAGAAGCGTTTTCCCAGAGTGGGGGATTCAATTACAAGGGGGCACGAGTTCAAAGTGAGAGGGGAAACGTTTAGGGGGGATATGCGTGGAAAGTTCTTTACGCAGACGGTGGTGGGTGCATGGAACACATTGCCAGCGGAGGTGGTAGACGCGGGCACGATAACGTCTTTTCAGATGTATCTAGACAGATACATGAATGGGCAGGAAGTAAAGAGATACAGACCGTTGGAAAATAGGCGACAGGTTAAGATAGAGGATTTGGATCAGCGTAGGCTTGGAGGGCCGAAGGGCCTGTTCCTGTGCTGTAATTTTCTTTGTTCTTTGTTCTTTGTTCTTTGTAAAGAGGGAGGGGGCTTTCCGCTACCCACCCCGGGTTTCCCAAGAGCACTTTTCCTACCTACACCTAACCCAGGAGCAGTGTGTGAGGTGACTCTGATTCAATAAGGAGGTGGTCACATAGCAGTGTCCCCTCCTGTAACACGACCTGGAGCCTCACACCAGGGTGAGGACGGAGCTGTCCATAGCCGTTCAGGTCACAGTTTCATTGAACTTCTATGTATCAGGATCTTCCCATGCAGCAGCGTGTGACGTATCCATTGTCTATCTCTATGCTGTCCAATGATGTATCTGCTGGTTAATGGAGGCCATCTATGTCGGGTGAGGTGAATATAAAATTTTCACCTCCGCAGGGTGAAGCAGGGTGAGAGGTCCCGTGGCTTTGTCAGGGTAGCGGGATTCCTGCTGGTGGAGGTGGCTCTGCGCGGCCCGAATGTCAACGGGGAGAGGTACAGGAACTGAAAGAACTCTCACTCCATTAATGTACAGTTAGTGTGTGAGCATGCCCAGTACATCATGTTGGTCAATGTCCACATCCTGTCAGCAGTCATCACACCTTCATTCTGAAGCAGGCATCCGGTCCCAACACTTCGGGCCTCTCTGCAGAACCAGAATGTGGCTCCTCGGAGACAATGACTACCTCACTCTGTGCATCACTCCTAATTCTACCCCCAGCATCAATGCCAACAAACCGCATGAAAATAACCCGTGTATAACGTGAGCAATGGAGTCACCAGGAACATGGTGGAACAGACCATCGGTGTGATGAAGCAATGCTTCCGACGTCTGAACCGCTCGGGGGGAGCCCTCCAGTACTCACTGGAGCAGGCGTCCAAGTTCATGGTGTTCTGCTGCATCCTTCATATCATCACCATCATGAGGACACAGGCATTGGCACCTGGAATCCGGAGGCTACCTCAGGAGGAGGAGTGAGGGAGGATATTTCCTGGATGCCTTTGAACCGGGCAGGCTGTCGGAGAGACCCTGCTAGAATTTCGGTTCCCACAGGAGAACTTCCCTTTCCCACCATGGATCCTCCATTCTCCCCCATGACACCCATCTGAGACGCCCCATCACAGTGTCCTGCAATAAAAAAACACCAACAAAAACCTTTTCATTGACATCTTTATCCAATAACACATCCAATTATACAAGCAAAGCTGAACTATTCACCCTTGAATATTCCCTTAGTGCCTGTCTTGTGGATCCCTCGACTTGCCTAGTGCTCCGACACAGTGTTTCCCCAGTGACTGCAGCATGGCTGGTGGAAGGCTGCTGACTTTCGCTGGGGGAGACTGCAGATGGCCTTGCAGGACGTCCTCGAGCAGCTCAGGGCCTTGAGGGCACGGATTCAGACTGCACCACCACGACATGGGCAGCAGCAGCCTGGGCTGGCTAATGGGTAACAACAAGGACATTGGTGGAGTGCCAGTGAAAGGAGAACAAATACTGTCATCCTGAGAGAGGACAGCAGGTTCATACTCCACGGAGACACTGTCACTCCCACGGGGCGACATCTCAGTAATCTCAGTAATCTACTGGATCACAGATTGCTGGACTGTTGTGAGAGCCTGCAAACCCCTTTGAACACCGAGATCCACAGCCATGATGACAGCAGTCTGATCCTGCATGGCAGCAAGCAGTCTGAGTTTCCACTGCATCACAGAGACGTTGGGTGTCTGCCGTCTGTGCTGCAGTGGAAGCTGAGACAATGGTCACCAGACACTGCATCAAGGCTGGGTCCACTAGTGCTGTCATGGAGTTAGTGACCACTTCCACAGGGGAAAAAATGGGCTTCAAGCTGTGTGCAATGTCCTGTGCCATGTTGGAGCTGGACTCCTCCATGTTCTTTGATAGTGACAACAGACTGTCTGACAGGCCTGTCAATGGACAAAGTATCTCAGTGTCCATATCCATCATCATTCTCCTGTATGCTGCTCCAGCAAAGTTCATATCTGAGTCCTGTGTATTATAACTCGTTTGTGACATTGCCCTCCGGTCATCTGACGCATGAACTATCCTTTCCCCCTGGCCTGGCGGCAGCTCACTCGTGCTCGGTAACTCACCACGTGTAGATTCTGACTCTTTACCAGCCTCAAAAGCACACACAGTGTAAGTATTTGATCTGTTGTCTGTGAGTATCAGACCAAGTGATGGGGCTTCACCATCAGTGCTGTACTGCTGCTCTCTCTCTCTGTCTCCTGGAGCTGCTGTGACTGGGAAGCTGGCAGTTTTCAGTTATCGTTGGAAATTATAAATCAGAATTGGAAGGTTGGGGTGTGGGATTGGGGGTGGGATGGAAAGCAGGAGGTCCATGGTCCCACCATCTGCAGCTTGTACATCATCCCAGACAGCAGGATGAGGGGGAGGTGGGAGTTAAGAAGGGACATAAGGCAGGAACATAGCAACAGCCTGAATGCTGTCGGCGAGGCCGGATGCCACGGGCTCTGTGACAGCCAGTCCCATGATGTGGAGAACCATCTCCTCCCTCAGGCTCAGGGGATGAAGATATGCCTGGCCCCCACCAGTTCACTTCTGCCCTCTGTGATTATGGGCCACCTTGTCCTGTAAGAGAGGGGGTGCAATATCAGTAATTGTGTTTCACAGTGTTTGTGTGATGTGCCTTCCATAGCTCAATAGCTGGAGGTATGTGGAGACAGTGAGATGTGGGTGTGAGGCTGGTATCAGTGGAAGGTGTGTGAGGGTGAGGTGGAGTATGTGAATGTTATGTGTGAGTCCTGAGTGTTAGGGACAGCTGATGGGTGAGTGATGGGGGTGTGGTACATTGAGCAGTGTGAGAGGTTGAAAGATATTATTGAATCTGCTTCCATATTGTTTTCAGGCAATGAATTCCAGATCCCAACAACTTGCTGTGGAAGAAAATTCTCCTCATTTCACCTCTGGTTCTTTGTCAATTACCTTCAATCTGTGTCTTCTGAATACTGCACTTTCTGACACTGGAAACAGTTTCACATTAATTACCCTATCAAAACCCCTCATGATTTTGAATTCCATATTAAATCTCCCCTTACCCATCAGTGCTCTAAAGCGAACAATCCCAGCTTTTCAAATTTCTCAACGTAAATGAATTCCCAGATCCCTGGTACCATTCCAGAAAATCACCTCAGTATCTTCACTAAGTCCTTGACATCCTTACCAAACCGTGGTGATCAGAATTGGACACAATTCTCCAGCTGGGACCTAACCAATGATGTATAAACATCAGCATTTCCTCCAGAGTTTTATTACTCTGTATCTCTCTCTCTCACACCAAAGACACTACATCTTACCTTCTAAGATCTGTGTGTGTACACGCCACTTCTCTCTAATCCTTCACCCGATTTATAATGGTACCATTGAGTTTATATTGTTTCACCTCATATTTCCTACCCAAATGTCTCACTTCACACTTCACTGTGTTAAATTACATCTGCCATGTTCCTGTCCATTTCACCAGTCAGTCTCTGTCCTCCTGAAGTCTGTTACTATCCTTCAGACTGTTTATTAACATTTCTGAGATTCCTGCCCTCTGAAAACTTTGACATTATCCTCTCTGTACACAAGCCCATTGCATTAACATACAGCAACAGTGATCCCAACAGTAACCCTGCGGAACCCCACTGTGTACTTCCCTCCAGACTGATCAACAACCATTCTCTACTACTGTCTGCTTTCTGTCACTGACCTAATTTCCTGCATGCTGACATAATAAAAAAGGACTTCCATTTATGTAACGCCTTCATGATCACTGCATGTCCCAAAGCGATTTACAACCAACGAGTCGTTTTTAACGTTTAGTCAGTCTTGTAAATGCAGGAAAAACAAAGTCAATTCCCGCACAGCAAGATCCCACAAGTAGCAGTGTGATCATGATCAGATCTGTTTTTGTGATGTTGAATTGAGGGGTAAATGTTGACCAGGACACTGGGAATAATTCCCCTGACCTTCAAAATAATTCCATGGGATCTTTACATCCACCTGAGTGGGCAACACGGGGCCTGGCTTTACCTTTTCGTTGATAAGGCGGTACCTCTGACAGTGAAACACTCCCTCAGTACTGCACTGCAGTGTCAGCCTTGATTCTTGTGATCAAGTCCTGCAGTGACACTTGATCCTAGACGCTTGTGATTGAAAGGGGAGAGAGCGACAAACTGAGCCACTGCTGACATTGGTCCTTTAATCCCATGTGTTTCTAATTTGGTAACACGGCTGTTATGTGGTAATTTATCAAACAGCTGCTGAAAGGATAGGAATATTGGGAAAGTACAGGCTGGAACAATCATAGAATCATAGAATAGCACAGCCCTGAATGATGTCATTCGGCCCATCAAGTCAGTGCTGAACCCTTTCAAAGAACAATCCAGTTAGTCCCACTCCCTGACTCTTTCACTATATCCGAACATTTTTTATTCTCCAGATATTTATCCAATTCCCTTTTGGGATATATTATTGAATCTGTATCCATCAGTCTATCAGACAGTGCATCCCAAATCCAAACCACTCAGAAACAAAAATCCTCATGTCTGCTTCTTTTACCAATCGCCTTAAATCTGTGTCTCTGATTACCGATCCCTTGGACATTGGAAACAGTTTCTCTTTATTTAATTTATCTAAACCCTTCCTAATGTTAAACAGCTCAATCGAATCTCCTCTGAAAGTTCTCTGCTCGAAGCAGAACAACCCCAGCTACATAACTGTCATCCCTCATGCCTGCACAAATTCTCGTAAAACAGTTCTGTACCCTCTCCGAAGGCTTCATGTCCTTCCTAAAGTTTGGTTCCCAGTATTCGACACAAGACTTCAGGTGCAGCTGAACTAGTATTTTATATATGTTTCACATAATGTCCTTGCTTTTGCTTTTTTTGCCTCTATTTATAAAACCGAGGATCCCATATATTTATTAACGGTTTGGCTACAAAGATTTGTGTACAAATACTCCAGGTGTCTCTGTTATTTCACCACCTTTATAGTTATACCATTTAACTTGTATTGTCTCTCCTCATTCCTCCTTTCAAAATGTATTACCTCACACATCTGCAATGCCAATTAAATATTGAGAAGATTGAAGCCATTGCTTTCTGTCTCTGCTTCAAATATTTCCTAGCTACACACTCCATCCCTCTCCTTTGTAAATGTTTGAGACGAAAAGCCAAACTGTTCACACACTTTGTTACATAGTTAAGCTTGAGATGCCTTGCGATGAGCTTCTGACCAAATATTCACACCATCAGTAAAATGGCTTATTTCCACCCGTGGTGGAGTTGCATTTCTGGTTAAAAAGGAAAGTAATACAATAGTGAGGAAGGATATGAGAGCTGATGATGTGGAGTCTGTATGGGTAGAGCTGAGAAACACTAAGGGGCCAAAAACGTTAGTGGGGGTTATATATAGACCCCCAAACTGTGGTGGTGATGTGGGGATGGTCTTAAACAGGAAATTAGAGATGCATGCGATAAAGCAACATCTGTAATTATGGGTGACTTAAATCTGCATATAGATTGGTCAAATCAAATTTGTCACAATAACGTCGAGGAGGAATTACTGGAGTGTATACGGGATGGTTTTCTGGACCAATATGTTGAGGAACCAACTAGAGAACAGGCCATCCCAGACTGGGTATTGTGTAAAGAGAGAGGAATAATTGACAATCTAGTTGTGTGAAATCCCTTGAGGATGAGCGACCATAATATAATAGAATTCTTCATGAAGAAAGCCAACAGTGACGTCAGAGGAGAGCTGCAAGCTGATTGGTTGGGTGAGGATCAGCTATTAGTGCATGTAGATATCTTTAAAAAAGTGAAAAGTTTATTTTTGTGGGAAAAGAACTCTGGTGATAAGGTGAGTACTACTGAAGTGTTTCTTTTTTTAATTCAGTGCAGTTTATTCATAATCTTAGATTGAAGTGGGTAGAAAAAGGCCCCTCATGTAATTAGTATTTTTTTTAAATTAAGGGTGTAACTAATTAGTCTAAGGGTAGGTCATGACAGGAGAGTTCAGCCCCGTGATCTGCTCCTCCTGCCCTTTGTGGGAAATCAGGGATGCTTCCAGTGTCCCTAGTGAGCATGTGTGCAGGAAGTGGATCCATCTGCAGCTACTGGCGACCCGCATTATGGAGATGGAGCTGCAGGAGAATTCACTGTGGAGCATCCATAATGCTGAGGAAGTCGTGGATAACATGTTTAGCGAGGTGGTCACACCGCAGATAATAGCTGCACAGGCAGAAAAGGGATGTGTGACCACCAGACAGAGTAGTAGGCACAGGCAGGTAGTGCAGGAGTCCCTTGTGGCCACCACCTCTCAAACAGATAGACCGCTTTGGATACTGTTGGGGGGGATGACCTCCCAAGGGAAAGCAGCAACAGCCAGGCCCATGGGACCACAGAGGGCTCTGCCGCACAGCAGGACAGGAAAAGGTGTGTAAGAGCTATCGTGATAGGAAATTCTATCGTAAGGGGTGCAGGTAGGCGTTTCTGTGGCCGCAAAAGAGGCACCAGGATGGTATGTTGCCTCTCTGCTGCGAGGGTCAAGGATGTCTCGGAGTGGCTGCAGGAAATTCTGAAAGGAGAGAGTGAGCAGCCAGAGGTCGTGGTCCATATTGGTGCTAACGACATAGACAGGAAGAGAGATAAGGTCCTGCAAAGTGAATATAGGGAGTTAGGCAGAAGGTTAAAAAGTAGAACCTCTAGGGGTAATCTCAGGATTTGGCCTAACCATCAGCCTCAAGAAAATGAACATCATGGGACAGGATGTCAGAAATCCTCCATCCATCAATATCGGCGGCCACGCTCTGGAAGTGGTTCAAGAGTTCACCTACCTAGGCTCAACTGTCACCAGTTACCTGTCTCTAGATGCAGAAATCAACAAGCGCACGGGAAAGGCTTCCACTGCTATGTCCAAACTGGCCAAGAGAGTGTGGCAAAATGGCGCACTGACACGGAACACAAAAGTCCGAGTATATCAAGCCTGTGTCCTCAGTACCTTGCTCTATGGCAGCGAGGCCTGGACAACGTATGTTAGCCAAGAGTGACGTCTCAATTCAGTCCATCTTCACTGCCTCCGGAGAATACTTGGCATCAGGTGGCAGGACCGTATCTCCAACACAGAAGTCCTCGAGGCGGCCAACATCCCCAGCTTATACACACTATCAACCTGCAAGTCTTTGGCTGTGGGAGGAAACCGGAGCACCTGGTGAAAACTCACGCGGTCACAGGGAAAACTCACAAACTTCGCACAGGCAGTACACAGAATCGAACCCGGGTCGCTGGAAATGTGAGGCTGCGGTGCTCCAGATTACCCATGACCTTTTCAAAAATACTGGACATAAAATGTGTGCCCTGATCCGACTGGATCTCAGCAGGAAGCCCATATAGTGTAAAGAATTGAGATAGCCCCTTCACCACTTCTTTGGCAGAGATAGTTCTTCGGGCGAATGGCCTCTGGGAATCGGGTCACCACATCCATAATGGTGAGAAGATACTGGTCGTCCCGTTATATTTTCAGCAGGGGTCCCACACAATCTACAGGCATTCTGCTGAAGGGTTCCCACAACCTGGCACGTGAGACCAATTTTACAGAAATCCACCACATCTTTGTGGAATTGTGGCCATTCAAAATGCTGTCTTCTGTGGCCTTCGATTTTTCATATACTGACATGTCCATCCATTAGAAGTTCGTGGGCCATTGTTAATATTTCTTTAAGGGACTTCAGCGGCACCACTATCTGGAGAACCACTGTCCACTCTTCATCCGCTGTTCTGTGAGGAGGTCTCCACTTCCTCATTAGCTCCTCATTCTTTAAATAGTAACAGTCTGCAACTCCCTCTGCTTCAGTTTTGGTTTGGACAGTCTGTGCTATTTTTTTAACACTGGGTCGGGATCTGGAGCCACAAAAAAGGAAGAACTGTTTCACACATCCTTTGGGTCCTCTAACTTCCCAACGAAGGTTTCAGACAACCAGACAGTAGGGTCATCCGTCTGCAGTCTCAGTTCAGGGGATTGTTTGTCCATGGACCGAGTCACCACACAATCAGGGATTTCTGCTGTAACTACCCTGTCTGCCGGACCTCTTTTGGTCTCTCTAGAACTACTGGGGAAGCTGCCACCTTTTCCCCTGTCAGATCATTACCCAGGAGCAGTTCGACCCATCAATCAGTAAACTAGGGACAATCCGCATGGTAAAGAGTCATGAAACTGGGTCAAACTCCAAGTACACCGGATATAAGGGTATGGACATATACTGTCTTCCGATACCATTCACTAACGCTCTAGCATTCACTGCACTTTCTTTGTCCCAGCAGAAGGGATTGGCAGGCCCCTGCATCCATGAGTATGACTATTGGTTTAATTCCCTCACTCAAGGGGTGTGGTTTCACCTTTCCTTCGGATACAAATTCCTGGTAGCTCTCAAGGATTTTGTTTATTTCCCCCCCCCCCCCGCCCCCTCTCTGTGGTAGGTCTGACTGGGTCTGGGTCTGACTTACTGGGTCTGACTGCCGCAGTTGGAGGCACAGCCTGATCTGTTGTGATTTGCATCAGGGCCCTTTTTCCTGCTATGATCTGGTGGACCCTGATTAATCCTCCAGGTTTTCCCCGTCACTTGCATCATTCAGCTCGATGGCGACCTACCTTATTACACTGGAAACACACAGGTCTTCGGCCGTTTCTCCTGCTCTCAGTACCATCCTATTTGACCTGAGGATGGGCCCCCGTGTGTCCAGCTTTTCCTCCTTGCCCTTGGCTGTTCGGGTTTCTATAACCCCCCCCCGACCTTTTATTCTCGGGTCTTTGTGGTGACCAGGGAAGTGTTTCCCTTTGGGGTTACGGCCTTGTGTGCAAGGGAAAATTCATCACCAGAATTGCAACTTGTCTAGCTCTTTGAACCCTTTGTTCCTCTTTGTGGGTTTTCATGGGAGGGGGAGCGAGTTTGTGAACTCCTTGAGATGGATCACCACTCTGAGGTTTCGATATGTGGGCTGTAATTTGAGTGTTTCTATCCACTGGTCAAAAGTAAACACAAAAACTGACTTTAAATATTCTTTAGCTACCTAAAAATGAAACATTTGGCGAAGACAAATGTGGGTCCAATACAGGCAGTGTCAGGGGAATGTACAATGGTGAATAGAGAAATGGCAGTAAAACTAAATGATTACTTTGTGTCTGCCCTCATTGAAAAAGATACAAGGAAATTTCCAGAATTAGAGATCCAAGGGATTAGGGAGATTGAGGAAGTGAAGGAAATTAATATCGGTAAGAATGTTGTATTGGAGAAATTAATGGGGCTGAAGTTTGATGAGGCGCCAGGATCTGATATTCTGCATCCCAGGGTGTGGGAAGAGATAGCTATGGAGATGGTGGCTGCATTGGTGATCATCTTCAAAAATTCTATAGATTCTGGAGCGGTTCCTGCAGATTGGAAGGTAGCAAATGTCACCCCACTATTTAAGAAGGGAGGGAGAGAGAAAACAGGGAATTATAGACCTGCTCTCATACATCAGTCGTTGGGAAAATGCTGGGATTTTATTCTAAAGGATGTGATAAATGGACAGTTGGATAATAATCTGTTTGGGCATCGCAAACATGGATTTATGAATGAGAAATCATTTTTGGCGAACCTGTTGGAGTTTTATTGGGGATGTTACTAACAGAATTGATAAAGGGGAGTCGGTGGACGTGTTCTCCTTGGATTTTCAGATGGTTTCTGATAAAGTACCCCACAGGAGGTTGGTTAGCAACATTAAAGCACATGGGATAGGAGGTAATATACTGGCATGGATTAAAGATTGGTTCACAGGCAGAAAACAGAGAGTAGGAAGGAACGGGTCGTTCTCACTTTGGCAGCTGTGACTATTTGGGGACCGCAAGGATCAGTACTTGGGCCCCAGCTCTGAACAATATATGTCAATGATTTGGATGTGGGGACCAAATGTAGTATTTCCAAGTTCGCAGATGACACAAAACTAGGTGGGAATGCATGTTGTGAGGTAGATGCAATGCGTCTTCAAGGGGATTTGGACAGACATAGTGACTGAGTAAGAACATGGCAAATGGAATGTAATATGGGCAAATATGAGTTATCCACATTGGTAAGAGGAACAGATGTGCAGAGTATTTCTTAAATTGTGAAAAATTAGGAAGTGTAGATGTACAAACGGACCCGGGTGTCAGTTAATCACTGAAAAAGATGCAGGTGCAGCAAGCAATTAGGAAGGCGAATAGTCTGATCGCCATTATCAGGAGATGATTTGAGTACAGGAGTACTGAAGTCTTGCAGCATGTGTATAGAACCTTGCTTAGACCACACCTGGAATATTATGTGCATTTTGGGTCACTTTACTTTAGGAAGGATATTATTGCCATAGAGGCAGTGCAATGAAGGTTCACCAGACTTGTTACCGGGATGGCGGGACTGTTCTATGAAGAGAGATTGGGGAAACTGGGCCGGTATTCTAGAGAGTTTCAAAGAATGTGTCGGGATCTCATTGAAACGTATGAAATAATTAAAGGGATAGACAGCGTAGACGTATGTACGAAAATTCCCCTGGTTGCGGAGTCTGGAACTAATGGATACAATTTCGAAATAAGGGGGAAGCAATTTAGGACAGAGACGAGGAGTAAACTTTGACTCAGAGGTTTCTGAATCTTTGGAATTCTGCATCCCAGGCGGATGTGGAATCTCAGTCGTTGAGTATATTTAAAGTAGAGATTGACAGATTTCTAACTGCAGATGACAAAAATGGGATATGGAGATTATTTGTGGAAAAGGCATTGAAGTGGATGATCAGCCATGGTCATATTGAATGGTGGAGCAGCCTCGATGGGCTGAATGGCCTACTCCTGCTCCTTTGCCCCTATGTTCGGAAGCTGCTTAACACTTTCAAACTCGAGGTCAGTTTAGTCAGGCTGCTTTCTGAGTGTTTGGAATGTTTGACGGTACACTTCCGGTACTATTTCATGTACGCCCAGAATAGCAATTTTAGTCATCTCATAATCTGATGAACTTTCATCTGGCAACAGTGAATAAATCTCATGGGATTTTCCTGTTACTTTGTTTTGTAAAAACAGTGTCCAGCTCTCTGCTGGCCATTTCAGTTGCATTACAAGCTTTTCACAATTGACGAAAAATTCTGCCACATCCTCCTCATTGAACTTTGTCATGAACTGGGAGAACATTAAGAGCTCAGTACATGGTCCTGAGCTAGGGGCAGCTCCCACACTAGCTGTGCCTTCACTGGGTGTATGGGTCTTCCTCCAGTTGTTTGAGCTGCCTTAACTCCCTTTCCTCCTTCTCATTCTGGAACACTCTGACTTTTTCCCTTTCTTGACACTCACTCTGCTCCTTCTCGCTCTCTCTGGAATTCTAATTCTAGTCTATTCTGTTCTAGTTCTACCTTAGCTAACATTACTTTATCTGTTAGTGATTCTAACCCTGTTTGAGTCTTCAGCTTCAAGTGAAATATGTTTGGCCAAAAGTCTTAGGATTTCGGGTTTCCTACCTTTTGGACGGATAGTAATCCCTAACTGTCCAGCTACATTACTCAACTTTTCAACAGACAGGCGTTTTGACCTGTACCAAGTTACTTCACTCTGTATGCAACTCCTTTCTTGGGAATGTAACTCCTTTAGTAAGAAAGGGAGGGAAACAGAAAACAGGAAACTACAGGCAAGTTAGCAACACATCTGTCTGAGGTAAAATGTTAGAAGCTATTATTAAAGACAGTGTAGCCGGCACTTAGAAAAATTCAACGTAATCAGGCAGAATCAAAATGGTTTTATGAAAAGGAAATCATGTTTAATCAATTTGTTGGAGTTCTTCGAAGAGGTACCATGTGCTGTGGAGAAAGGGGAACCGGTGGATGTACTGTACATAGATTTCCAGGAGGCAATTGATAAGGTGCCACATCAAAGGTTTTGTGAAAATAAAAGCTCATGTTGAAGGGGGTAACATGTTGGCATGGATAGAAGATTGGTTAGCTAACAGAAAACAGGCAGTAGGCATAAACGGGTCATTTTCTGGTTGGCAAGATGGAACGAGTGGTGTGCCACAGGGATCAGTGCTGAGACCTCAACCTTTTACAATTTATATAAATGACTTGGATGAAGAGACCAAAGGCATGGTTGCTAAATTTGCTGATGACACAAAGATGAGTAAGAACGTAACATGGCAAGGGGACATAAGTAGGCTGTAAATGAATGTAGATAGGTTAAGTGTGTGCGTGAAGACCTGGGAAATGGAGTATAATATGGGAAAATGGGAAATTGTCCATTTTGGCAGGAATTATAAAAAAAGAAGCATATTATCTAATGGTGAGAGATTGCAGAACTCTGAGATGCAGAGGGATTTGGGTGTCCGTGTGCATGAATCACAAAAGGTTAGTATGCATGTTCAGAAAGTAATTAGGAAAGCTAATAGAATGTTATCGTTTATCGTAAGGGTAATTGAATACAAAAGTAGGGATGCTATGCTTCAGCTATGGAGGGCATTGGTGAGACCACATCTGGAGTACTGTGTACATTACTGGTCTCCTTATTTAAGGAAGGATGTAAATGCATTGGAAGCAATTCAGAAAAGGTTTACCAGACTAATACCTGGAATGGGTGGGCTGTCTTATGAGGGAATATTGGACAGGCTCGGCTTATATACACTGGAATTTAGAAGGGTAAGTGGCGACTTGATTTGAACATCTGAGATCATGAGCGGTCTTGACAGGGTGCATGTGGAAAGATGTGTGTATCAGGGTGTATCTAGAATTAGGGGTCATTATTTAAAAATGAGGGGTCGCCCATTTAAAACAGAGATGAGGAGAATTTTTTTTTCTCTGAAGGTTGTGAGCCTTGGGAATTCTCTTCCTCAAAAGGCAGTGGAAGAGACTCTTTAAGTGCGTGTAAGGCAGAGATAGATAGATTCTTGACAAGCAAGGGGGTGAAAGATTATCCAGGGTAGGTCGTAATGTGGAGTTGAGGTTTCAATCAGATTGGTCATGATCTTACTGAATGTCAGAGCAGCCTTGAGGGGCGGAGTGGCCTCCATCTGCTCCTAATTCATATGTTCATATGTTCGTATGCTCTGTCTTCGAACATGGGCATTCCAGTGTTCCAGCAGTGAAAGCCACAATAAAACCTTCATTGACATTTTAAGTTTTTCTCAGGATCAATTTTTTTCCCTACTTCCAATTTCTCATTTGTTGTTGGTTTACGATCACTCGAACCTCCAGATTTCTGTGACAGCCAGGTGAGGAGGGGTCCCAGGCTCCCCTCTTGTCTTATATCTTATTTCACCACAACAGAGTTTATTCCTTTTTAGCAGTGGACGTGCTGACCACCTCAGTGAGTGTTTTACCTTTTATCTTTGATGTGATCGTGAAAGAGCCAATAGGAGAGGTTTTCCTGAGCTTAAACAAGAGGTGAGTTTATTATACTTAACAATCTAAGCTGTATCTAAATAAAATAATAAGAATATACGCTACACATTCACGCACACACTCACTCGAGAATCACGCACAGATAAATTAGAGTGAGAAATAAATTTGTGATGGATTAATGTCCAGAATGAATAAATTTTAAAGAACAACGTCTGTGAAGTTGGATAAATCTCTGGTCTGCATTTTCCCACCTTTAGTTATGTCATCTGCAAGAGTTGAAATTATGTTTTTTTTTACGTATACGTTTGTGTCATTTATATATCTATCTATATGCCAGGAACAGCACTGGTTCTAATACCGAAACCTGCGAAACAGCACTGCATACTCCCCCTCCCCCAGTCTGAACAATGTCTGTTCACCACTTCTCTCTGCTTTCTGTCCCTGAGTCAGTATCATATCCACACTGTCACTGTCACATTAGTCCATATGTTCCATTTTTCAAAACAAGTCTATGTAATGGCATTTAATCACCGGCCTTTTGAAAGTCTGTGCACATAACACAAAACATGTTTTCCTCATCAACAGTCACAGTTATGTCATCAACGAATTTGATTAAGATTATCAGACATGATTTTCCATTAACCTATCCGTGCTGTTTGTCATTTATAATCCCATATTTTCACAAGAAAGATATATTTTTGAGCTGGGTTCTGGCCTCTTGTAATTTCCAACCACCGACATTAGACTGACTGACAGGATTTATCTAATCTCTCCTTTTGTAACAGGGAGTAACATTTACAGCCCTCCAGTCCTCTGTCATGACTCCCATATCCAAGGAGGATTGGAAGATTCTGACCAGTGCCTCTGCTATTTCCACCATTCCTTCCCTCAGCAACCGTCTCCATTGTTTTATCAAAGAACTGCATAAAGTTCAGTTTTCCTAATCTGTCTATTGAATGACACTTTATCAAACACATTTTGAAAGTCTATAAATATAACTTAAATCATACCACCCTCATCAACCCTCTCCATTGTTTCATCAAAGAACTCCATCAAGCTTAACTCACCACCACCTCTCTCCTCTCCTCCACTGTTGTTAAATTATCAAACTGCTTATCTGATATCCAGCACAGGATGAGCAGAAATATCCTCCAATTAAATATTGGGAAGATTGAAGCCATTGTTTTCACTGCCTACTCCAACTCTGTTCCCTTGCTATTGATTCCATCCCTCTCCCTGCTAACCGTCTGAGATTCAGACAGTCTGTTTACAACCTTGGTGTCATATTCGGGACAACATTAATAGGCACATGGACAAATGTGGGTTAATTAAGGAAAATCAGCATGGATTTGTTAAGAGAAAATGGTGTTTAACAAACTTACTGGCGTTTTTTGAAGAGGTAAAAAGGAAGCCTGATGAGGGCAATGCTGTGATGTGGTGTAAATGGAATTCCAAAAAGCATTTGATAAAGTGTCACACAACAGACTTGTGAGCAAAGGTACAGCTAATCAAATAAAAAGGACAGTAACAACATGAAACTAAACTGGTTGAGTGACAGGAAACAGAGATTAGTGATTAATGGATGCTTTTCGGGCTGGAGAAAAGTTTGTAGTGGAATCAAAACAAAATACTGCAGATGCTGGAAATCTGAAATAGAATCAGAAAGTGCTGGAAATACTCAGCAGTGTCTGTGGAGAGAGAAACAGAGTTAATGTTGCAGGCTTGTGAGCTTCCATCAGAACTGGCTTAGGTTAGAAATGTAATAGGTTTTAAGCAAGTGAAGCGGGAGTGGAGGGTGTAAACACAAGAACAGAAATGTAGTCAGGAGAGCGGGGTTGGGGGATGGAGTGTGTTGCAATGACAAGCGAGCGGAAGCTCAGGGTCATGCTTTTGGACTGAGCGGAGGTGTTCCACAAAGCGGTCACCCAATCTGCGTTTGACGTGCTGTGGTGTTCCAGTGAACATCAATGCCAGCTCGAGGAACAGCACCTCATTGTCCATTCTACAGACTTCTGGAGTAAACATTGAGTTCAATAATTCCAGAGAATGACTGGTCCATTTTTATTATTATTTTGTTTCATCAGTTTTTTTTTACAATGTGCCAGACTTAAACTGGGATTTTTATGTTGGTGCTTTTAGCTCGGGCTGTTCATTATTCTGTCATTTAATACCTGCTCTGCACTAATGCTTTGTCTTTCACCACACCATGAGCACACTTTCCTTGCCTTTGCCCCATGACCTCCTGGTCAGTTAATCTCTCTGACCCTCTGTTCTATCAACACCCCTTTTGCTCCATTTTGCCCCATCCCTGCTTTATCTGCTTCAAACTTGATATTTCTAACCTTTTCCAGTTCTGATGAAAGATCACAGATCTGAAACATTAACTCTGTTTCTCTCTCTCAACTCAGATGGTGCCAGACCTGTTGCGTATTTCCAGCACGTTAAGTTTTTTTTATTTAAGATTTGTGGTGGAGGTCCCCGGGGATCAGTGTTAGGACCCTTTTTCTTCCTGACACATATTAATGACCTGGACCTTGGTGTACAGGGCACAATTTCAAAGTTTGTAGATGATGCAAAACTTGGAAACATTGTGAACTGTTAGGAGGATACCATAAAACTTAAAAAGGACATAGACAAATTGGTGGAGTGGGCAGACTGGTGGCAGATGAAGTTCAATGTGGAGAAATGTGAAGTGATTCATTTCGTAGGAAGGACATGGAGGGAAAATATAGAATAAAGGTTACAATTCTAAAAGGGGTTCAGGAGCAGAGGGACCTGGGTGTATATGTGCATCGGTCATTGCAGGTGGCAGGACAGGTTGAGAGAGTTTTTCATAAAGCCTACAGTATCCTGTTGCATGGAATACAAGAGCGAGTAGGTTGTTTTGAACTTGTACAAGACACTAGTTCGGCCTCGGCTGCAGCGTTACGTGTAGTTCTAGGCACATTAGATAAGGTGAAGACATTGGAGAGTGTGAAAAAACATTCACAAGAATGGTTCCAGGGATGAAGAATACCAGTTAAGAAGATAGACTGGAGAAGTTGGAACATTTTCCTTGGAGAAGAGAAGGCTGAGAGGAGAGTTGATAAACGTCTGCAAAATTATGAGGTGTCTGGACACAGTTGATAGGGAAAAACTGTTCCCACACCTGAAAGGATCGAAAACGAGAGGACAAAGAACTAAAGTAATTGGTAAAAGCAGCAGAAGTGACATGAGGAAAACATTTTCATACAGCGAGTGTTAAGGCCTGGAATGCACTGCCTGAGAGTGTGGTGTAGGCAGATTCAATCGAGGCATTCAGGAGGAAATTGGATAGTTATCTGAAAAGGAAGATTGTACAGAGTTACAGGGAGAAGGCAGGGGAGTGACACTAGATGAATTGCTCTTTTGGAGAGCCAGTGCAGACACGATGGACAGAATGGCCACCTTCTGTGCTGTAACAATTTTGTGACTCTGTGGCATTCGACCACAAAATGAGCTTCCAACCTTATATTCGTGCCATCACTATGGCCACCTATTTCCACCTCAATAACATTGCCCAACTTCACTCCTGTCTCAACTCATCTGCTGGTGAAGCTCTCCTTCATGCTTTCATTACCTGTAGACTAGACAATTCAAACTCATTCTCCCACATTCTACTATCTGTAAACTCGAGGTCATCTAAAACTCTGCTGCCTGTGTGTTAACTCACAACAAGTCCCATTCCCCGATCACTGACCTACATCAGCTCACAGTCAAACAATGTCTTGATATTAAAATTCTCAACACGTTTTCAAATCCCTCCATTGCCTCATCCCTCACTATCTCTGTAATCTTCTCCTGCCCGACAACCCTCTGATATATCTCTGCTCCTCTAATTCTGGCCTCTTGTGCATTCCTGATTTTAATTACTCCACCATCGCTGGCCGCACATTCAGTTGCCTCGGTCCAGAGCTCGGGAATATCCTCCCTACACAGCTCTACCTCTCCACCTCACTTTTATCCTTTCAGACACTCCTTTAAAAGTTGCCTCTTTGACCAAGCTTTTGGTCTCCTAACCTAATATCTGCATTTGTGGTTCAGTGTTATACTTTGTTTCATAATGGTGCTGTGAAGTACCTTGGGATAAGTTCTTGTTGAAGTTTTCCAGACATGATTTGCCATTAACATATCCGTGCTGCTTGAAATTTATTATGCTATGTTTTTCCAACCAACGAATATTTCTGTTCTGGGTTGTGAAATTTCCCCACCACTGACGTCAGATGGACTGGACACTACAGGGTCTACTCCATCTCTCCATTTGTAATCAGGGTGTAACATTTACAACCCTCCTGTCCTCTGTCACCATTCCCATATCCAAGGAGAATTGAAAAATTATGTCATGTGCCTCTACCAGTTCCACCATTCCTTCCTTCAGCAATCCTTATACATCCCATCCCTACTGGGTAAATTTTCTACTTTATTCTGGTACAAAAGGTGTTGGATTGAAAGGGGTTAACTGAAACTGTTTGTTTAGTGACTGTAATTAATGTCAGTCTCCATGGACTCTAATTGTGTCACTGGAGGGTTTCCCTCTTCTATTAATAAGGGACTGCTTTCAATGTGTTATTCCATAGTGTTCGCGGGAGCATCAGCCCCAGCACTAACAGGGATGAATAGCTCCTGAAAGAGGGAGAGGATAGATCAGAATCTGAGAACAATAGATTGAAATGTTCCAACAATGGATCAGAATCTGAGAACAATTGACTGGAATGTTACAACAATGGTTCAAAATCTCAGAACAATAGACTGGAATGTTACAACAATGGGCAGGAGTTTCATCTGGGAGTTTGACTCTCTTTCTGCAAATTATGGTCGGTTCTCATTAGACTATCGGATCTTTCTCGCATTGAAGATTATGCAACACTTTTACTATCCTATCCTTGCTATTATCGGTGTCCCTGGTAAGTCTCTCCATCTAGCTATGAATGTTATAAACTAAGTTTAGCAACATTAATGTTCTTGTCATTTACTCTGCCCTCCTTGCTGCATTTGTTATCCCTGGCAAAACTCTATCTCCGGCTATGAGATCTATAAACCATTGCTACTTGTATTAGAGTTCATGTAAGTTACTCTACCATCTTTTCTGTTGTTGCTGCCCCTGCTAAGTCCCTATTTCCCGCTAAGTGTTTCACTGTTTCACTGAAATAATGTTCTTTCAATTTAAATTTTGGGAAGAGTGGAGCTCGTGCCATCAGTCTCCATAGGAAATTCTGTCCATATCCATGAACACGTACCCCTAACTGGCTAATATCTGAGGTTCAAACAGACAGTTTGCATCCTCTGCATTCTATGTAACCCTGAGCTGAGTTCTGACCCCTTAATCTCTCCAGGACCAACCCTGCCGACTACCAGCTCTGTAATATCACCCGTCTGCCTCAGCTCATCTGATACATAAATCCTCATCTGTGCCCTTGTTAACACAGATAGAAACACATAGAAACACACATAGAAAATAGGAGCAGGAATAAGCCATTCGGCCCTTCGAGCCTGCCCAGCCATTCATTATGATCATGGCTGATCATCCAACTCAATGACTTGTTCCCACTTTCCCCCCATATCCTTTGATCCCTTTCATCCTAAGAGCTATATCTAACTGCTTCTTGAAAACATGCAATATTTTGTCCTCAACTGCTTCCTGTGGTAGCGAATTCCACAGGCTCATCACTCTCTGGGTGTAGGAATTTCGCATCTCAGTCCTGAAAGGTTTACTTCATATCCTTTGACTATGACCCCTGGTTCTGGACTCCCCCACCATCGGGGACATCCTTCCTGTATCTGCTTTGTCAAGTCCAGTTAGAATTTTATAGGTTCCTATGAGATCCCCGCTTCATTCTTCTGAACTCCAGCGAACATAATCCAAAACGATTCAATCTCTACTCATACGTCAGTCCCGCCATCCTGGGAATCAATCTGGTAAGCCTACAGCAAGAAAATCTTTCCTTAGATAAGGAGACCAAAGCAGCACACAATATTCCACGTGTGGCCTCACCAAAGCCCTGTATAATTGCATCCCTGCACCTGTACTCGAATCCTCTCGCTGTGAAGGCAAACGTACCATTTGCCTTCTTTACTGTCCTTTGCACCTGCATGCTTACCTTCAGTGACTGGTGTACAAGTACACCCAGCTCTCCTTGCATATTCCCCTCTCTCAGTTTATAGCCATTCAGATAATAATCTGCCTTCCTGTTTTTGCTACCAAAGTGGATAACCTCACATTTATCCACATTGTACTGCATCTGCCATGCATTAGCCCACTCACTCAAATTGTCCAAATCGTCCTGAAGCCTCTCTTCATCCTCCTCACAACTTACCATCCCACTCAGTTTTGTGTCTTCTGCAAATTTGGAGATATTACATTTATTTCCCTCATCGAAATCAGTAATATATATTGTGAATAACTGGGGTCCTAGCACCGATCCCTGTGGTACCCAACTCGTCACTGCCTGCCATTCGGGAAAAAAAGACCCATTAATTCCTCCTCTCGGGTTTCCTGTCTGCCAACCAATTTTCTATCTATCACAATACACTAGCACCAATCTCATGCGCTTTAATTTTACAGGCTAATCTGTTATGTGGGACTTTGATGAAAGCCTTCTGAAAGTCCAAATAAACCACATCCACTGGCTCCCCCTCATCAACTCTACTGGTTACATCCTCGAAGAATTCTTGTAGATTTAGATTTTTTTAGATTAGAGATACAGCACTGAAACAGGCCCTTCGGCCCACCGAGTCTGTGCCGAACATCAACCACCCATTTATACTAATCCTACACTAATCCCATATTCCTACCAAACATCCCCACCTGTCTCTATATTTCCCTACCACCTACCTACACGAGTGACAATTTATAATGGCCAATTTACCTATCAACCTGCAAGTCTTTTTTGGCTTGTGGGAGGAAACCGGAGCACCCGGAGAAAACCCACGCAGACACAGGGAGAACTTGCAAACTCCACACAGGCAGTACCTGGAATCGAACCCGGGTCCCTGGAGCTGTGAGGCTGCGGTGCTAACCACTGCGCCACTGTGCCGCCACTGTGTCAAGCATGATTTCCGTTTCGTAAATCCATGCTGACTCTGTCCGATTCTACCACTTTTCTACAAGTGCTCTGCTATAAAATCGTTGATAATGGACTCTAGAACTTTCCCCACTACCGACGTCAGGTTGACTGGTCTATAATTCCCTGCTTTCTCTCAACCTCCCTGGGGTTACGTTAGCTACCCTCCAATCTGCAGGAAATGTTCCAGAATCTATAGAATCTTGGAAGATGACCACCAATACATCCATTATTTCTCGGACTGATTCCTTCAGTACTCTGGGATGTAGATTATCAGGCCCTGGGAATTTATCGGCCTTCAATACCATCAATTTCTCCAACATCATTTCTCTACTAATACAGAGTTCCTTAAGTTACTCTCTCTCACTAAACCCCGTGTTCCCGAACATTTCTGGTATGATATTTGTGTGCTTATTTGTGAAGCCAGAACCAAAGTATGCATTTAGTTGGTCAGCCATTTCTTTGTTCCCCATAATTAATTCCCCTGTTTCTGACGGTAAGGGACCTACATTTGTCTTGACCAATCTTTAAATCTGTGAAATCCACTCTTGACTATTCCAATTATATCCTGGTCACCCTCCCAGTTATAAACCTCGATAAAGCACAGCCCATCTAGAACCTGCTGCCTGTAAACTAATTCACATCAAATCTTGATCACCCATCACCCCAAATCCTGATCACCCATCACCCCAAATCCTGATCACCCATCACCCCTGTGCTCACTGATCTACTTTGGCACCGGGACCGGCAGCACCTTAAATTTAATATTTTCATTCATGTGTTTGAACCTCACCCTCAATTAGTCCCATTGCCCTGTCCATTCCCATATTGCAGCCTTCAAGTCTTTTCTTCAATTCCCATTGAAAAGAAGGCTTCTTTCCCTCTGTTTCTGTCTATGGCAGGTATTCTCAGCTTTGCAGTGTCACTGGGCCCAATGCCATGGACGTTTGGATCCATGAAATTGTATGAGCTGAGCTGCCGGTCACTTCCAGTGCTCCAGGCTGGACAGGGCTCTTGTCCCTGTTCACCAAGTATGTGCTGGTAGTGTGCAGAGGGATCTGATCTGACACCAATCAGCCATTCCAGCAGCTTTGCTATACGTCTTTGAAACGAAGTGATGTGGGCGGGGGGGTGGGGGGGTGCGGTACATTGAGCAGTGTGAGAGGTTGGTGGCGTTGAGTGTATGAGATGCCATGTGGAGACGAATTCACTGACATTGACCAACAGTGTGAGCTCATTAAACTTCTTCTGGCTCTGCTGCCAGGTCCTCGGGGCCAGACCTCTTGCATTGACCTCCCTGGCCACCTGCTCCCATTCCCTTCGGAAGACGTTCCTTAAGGGTCTCCGCCCCACCCCACAGAAACATGACCTCTCTCCTACGGTCACCCTCCATGACTAAGGCCTCCAGCACCACAGCTGTGAACAGCAGAGCCCTCTTTGTGTCCTTGTATTCCATTTACCTCGTCTCCAATTGCAGCATTCACAGTCAGCAGCAGCAGCCTTCTGTGATTCAGTACAGCTTCCCTTTAAGAGGGACAGACTACCTTTAAGAGCTGAATCCTGGCTGAAGCACGTGCCAGCCTCACACACAGTTCGGTCCCTGTTAAGCTTGCAGATAGACAGCAGTGCGGGTCACCCTGGGCAGCACGTAGAATTCATGAAAATGAGGAGACAGCAGGAAGCTTGTGTGTCACCTGCCTCAACAGGAACGGGCACGGGCAGATCACGAATCACAACCCCTACCCCTGAAAACTGGTACAAACTTCTCTTCCCCTCTGTCTCTATTTTCCTTCCCCTCTTTCACCCTTTCTCCCTCTCTCTTTGTGTCTCTTGTTCATATAATCAGAGATTGATGCAGCACAGAAGAAGGCTATTCGGTCCGTTGTGTCAGTGCTGTCTCTTTGAAAGAGATATCTAATTAGTTCTACTCCCTCCTCTTTCCCCAGACTCCTATTGTTTTTTTTCCTTGTCAAGTTTTTGTTAAATTCCCTTTTGAAAGATATCATTGAATCTGATTCCACCATGATTTCAGGCAGTCAAATCCAGATCACAACCATAGAACGACAGGCCCAAATATCCATGGAAAGGTTACGGCACAGAATAAGGTTATTCAGCCCATCGTGTCTCTGCTGGCTGAAAAAACTAGTCACCCAATCTAATCCCATCTTCCATCCGCTGGTCCATGGCCTTGCCAGTTGCAGCACCTCAGGTGTAGGTCCAGGTAAATTTTAAAATAATTGATGGCTTCTGGCTCCATCACCGTTCCTGGCATTGAGTTTCAGACACCCACCACCCTCTGGGTGAAAAGGTTTTTCCTCATGCCCCCTCTGATCCGTCTACCAATCACTTTAAAACTGTGCCCCCTGGTAATTGACCTCTCTGCTAGGGGAAACAGGTCCTTCCTGACTACTCTACCTGGGCGCCTCATAATTTTGTACACCTTAATCAAGTCACCCCTCAGTCTCCTTTGTTCTAAAGAAAACAATCTTAGCAGAACAGTACACAATACTCCAGCTGCGGCCTAACCAGTGTTGTATACAATTCCAGCATTACATCCCTACTTTTGTATTCTATATATCGGCCAGTAAAGGAAAGCATTCCATATGCCTTCTTCACCTCTCTGTCTACCTGTCCTGCCACCTTCCAGGACCTGTGGACATAAATTCCAAGGTCTCTAACTTCTTCTACCCCTTTCACTATCCTCCTGTCTGTTGTGTATTCCCTCGCTTTATTTGCCCTTCCCAAATGCATTACCTCACAGTTCCCCAGATTGACTTTCATTTGCCATTTTTCCATCCACTCAACCAAACCATTTAAACCATTGATATCATTCTGGAGTCTACAGCTATCTTCTTCACTATTAACTACATGACCAATTTTTGTGTCATCAGCAAATTTTCCAATCATACCTCCCGGATTTAAGTCCAAATCATTAATATACATCACAAATTGCAAGGGACCCAACACTGAGACCTGTGGAACGCCACTAGAGACCGCTTTCCATTCGCAAAAAAACATCTGTCGACCATTACCTTTTGTTTCCTGACATTGATCCAATTTTGGATCCAACTTGACACATTCCCCTGTATCTCATAAGCTTTTACTTTTCTGAAGAGTCTGCCACGTGGGACCTTACTAAAATCCATGTAGACCACATCCATTGCACTACCTTTATCAATCCTTCTTGCTACTTCCTCACAAAACTTAATTATGTGAGTAAGGCAAGACCTTCCATTAACAAATCCATGCTGACTATCCCAGATTAATCTTTGCCTTTCTAAGTGACAGTTTATCGTAGCTCTGAGAATTGATTCTAATAATTTGCCCACCGATATCCGACTAAAGGCCTGCTCGGGTCTGGAAATAAAACCCGACCGAACCCGACAGAACAACATCGGACCCGAGTCCGAGCCGGCCCGAGCCTGACCCGACCATATTGCACTCACTGTACTTAGCACTTTTGGATGGAATGGAAGGAAGCTGCATCATGAGCGCGGTGACATCATAGAGGTACTCACATGCTCACTGCGCAGACTCAGAGTCTGTGGAGTCAAGATGCACGTTTCCCTCCTTGACGTCCCAGACTCCCAGCTCAGGCAGGCTTTTCAAATGTTGATGCTTACTTACTCAACTTCCCTTTTCCTCACAGCCGATCTAAATGTAGTACTGTGTGTGTCCGACCCAACCCGAGTCCGAAAGCCGGATCCGGATGAGCGATCCGATCCATCCCGAACCCGACATATGTCGTCGGGTCTTGTCCGGTTTGGGTCGGGTAGCAGGCCTTAAGCTCAGACTGAAACGCCTATAATTATTTGGCTTATCCTGGGCACCATTTTAAAACATTGGTACTACGTTCACAGACCTCCAATGGTCTGGTGCCTCTCCTGTATCTAGTGAGAATCTGAAGATGATCTTCGGAGCATCTGCTATTTCCTCCCTGGCTTCCTTTAATAGCCTGGGATACAATTCATCTGGTCCTGGCGATTTATCCACTTTCAAGGATGTCAGACCCTCTAGTACTTCCTCTCTCATTGTTCTTATCATATCTAATATTTCACAGTCCTCCTCTTTAACTATAATGTCTGCATCATCTCTCTCCTTTGTGAAGACAGAGACTCAGTAAGAACCCTGCCCACATCTTCTGCATCCACGCATAAACTACCTTGTACATCTCTGATATGCCCTCCCCTTTCTTAGTTATCCTTTTATTCCTAATGTACTGGGTTTTCCTTGATTCTACCTGCCAATATTTGTTGACGTCCTCTCTTTACTTTTCTAATTACCTTTTTTACTTCACCCCTGCACTTTCTTTACTCCTCTCGGCTTTCTAAAGTATTGTTTTTTTGTGACTGTCATAAGCTTCCTTTATTCTGATTTATCTTACCCTGTATGTTTCCAGATATCCGGGGGCTCTAAATTTGACAACACACTGTGCAAGAAAATTATCTTCATTTTGCCTCTGGTTCTTTGCCAATTACCTTAAATGTGCATCTTCTTAATGATGTTGGGAGCACAGTCCCAGCAAATACAGACCATTTAGTTTGACATCAGTAGTGGATAATGTATTTCAAACAATAATTAGAGAAGAAATAACAGAAACTTGGAGCGGTTTGAGTTAATGAAGGATAGCAAGCACGTATTTGTAGGAAGACAGGAGCAGGAGTAGGCCAATCAGCCCATCGAGCTTGCTCCGTTATTCAATTGGATCATGTCTGATCATCTACCTCAACGTCACTTTCCCGTGCTATCCCTGCATCCGTTGATGTCATTTGTCTCCCAAAATCCATTGATTTCTGTCTTGAACATGCTCAGTGTCGATCTTCCACACCCTCTGTGGCAGTGAATTCCAAAGATTTACTATCCTCTGAGTGAAGAAATTCTTCTTCATCTCAGTCTTAAATTGCTTACCCATTATTCTCAGATTATGTCCCCTGGTTCAAGACTCACCAGCCAGGGGAAACATCCGATCTGCATCCACCCCGTCACCCCCTGTAAGAATTTTGTATGAGATCACTTCTCATTTTTTGAAACTCGGGAGAATGCAGACCCAGTTTCTCAATCTCTCCTCGTACGACAATCCTGCCATCACAGGGATAGTCTGCCTAACCTCCGTTGCACGCCATGTATGGCAAATATATCCTTCTTTGGACAAGGAGACCAAGACTGTGCGCAATATTCCAGGTGTGGTCTCACCAAAGTTGAATACAATTGCAGCCAGATATCATTACTCCTGTACTAAAAAACCCCTTGAGATGGAGGCCAACATACCATTTGCCTTCCACATTGATCGGTGCACCTGCATACTCGCTTTCAGTGACTCATGAACAAAGACACCCATATCCCTTTGGAAATCAACACTTCCCATCCTCTCACCCGTCAAAAAATATTCTGTTTTTCTGTTTTTGTTTTACCGGAGTGGAGCACTTGATACTTATTCATATTATATTCCAGCTGCCATGTTCTTGCCCATTCACTTAGCCTGTCCAAATCCACTTGAAGCCTCCTTGCATCCTCTTCACAACCTACTTTCCCACCTCGTTTTGTATCATCAGCAAACTTGTAAATATTACATTTGGTCACCACATTCAAATAACTTATATAGATTGTGAACAGCTGTGGCCCTTGTGCTGATCCTTGTGGTACCCCCACTCATAAGAGCCTGCCATCCTGAGAATGACCCGTTTATTCCTACTCTCTATTTTCCGTCTGTTAACCAATTCTCAATCCATACCAATATTTTACCCCAATCCCATGTGCTGTAATTTTGTTTACTAACCTCCTGTGTGAGACCTTCTCAAAAGCCTTCTGTAAATCCAAATACACCACATCCACTGGTTCTCCTTTAGTAATGTTGCAACATCCTCAAAAAACTTCAGCAGATTTGTTACACATGATGCCTCTTTCATAAATCCATGTTCACTCCGCCAATTTTACCATTATTTTCTAGATGTCCAGTGATCACATCCTTTACAATAGATTCTAACATTTTTCCTATTACTGACGTTAAACTAACAGGTCTGTGGTTCTCATTCTCCCTCTCCCACCCTTCTTAAATAGTGAGTTTACATTAGCTACTTTCCAGTCTTTCGGATCTCTTACAGAATCTATGGAAGTTTGAAAGATGCCACCCAAAACATCCATCATCTCTATTGCCACCTCCTTCAACACTCTGGGATGTAACTCACCTGGTCGAGGGATTTATCAAACTTCAATCCAGTTAACATTTCAAGTACTACCTCTTTACCAACACTAAATTGCCAATTTGCCCTTCGTACCTTCATAGTTCCCCTTGTTCAAATTGAACACCCCAGTTTCAGAATTATCAAATTCAAATGGAATGTGAAATTTTATCATAATATGGTCATTATTTCCCAAAAGCTGCTTTACAGCAATGTTATTAACTAATGCTTTCTCGTTACATAAAATAGCCCGATTAGTTAGTCCTTCAATGTACTTCTCCAGAAACCCATCTCGTACACACTCGAGTAAAGGCAGATCATACTTCACTCACGTAGTTGAAGGTTTTGATGAAGTAACAGAGACGGTTGATGAAGGGAATGTCGTGGATGTTGTGTCTATGTATCTTAAGAAAATGTTTAATAAGGTACCACATAAAAGGCTGGTTAGTAAAATTGAGGCTCATGGAATCAGAGGATCATTGTCAAATTGAATTAAGGACAGGAAACAGTGAGTTGTAATAAATTGTTGTTTTTAAGTGTGGAGGATGGTAGACAGTGGGTGTCCCCCAAAGGTCAATGTTGGGACCAATGCGTTTTTGCGATATCGAAATGAATTAGATATTGCAATACAGAGTAGAATCTCCAAATTTGCCTAAGACATCATCTTTGAGATTTCTGAGTCAGACCCGATGCTGATCACATGTCTTTGAGTGCACATTCTCTCTCTCCAGCTCTCTGTCACAATTCTTACCCAGACTTCGCAATAACCACAGGTATTTGACAGATTGTAATCTCTCCCTGTCTCCAAATCTCCTACACATTCCCAGTAATGATCGCTTAGCTGAGTTTGTCATTTCTCACAAACCAAGTAAACTAAGCCTGTGATCCAGATCTCTGTTATCCCTCTCCTGCACTACTGTAAGAGCTTATCAACGGTCACAGATTAACCAAAAGGAGGGAGAAGGTTCACAAGCAGCAAATTCACTAATGACAGTTCAAATATAGCACAACTTCAGATTAGAAACAGTAGACATATTAGAACATTACAGCGGAGTACAGGCCCTTCGGCCCTCGATGTTGCGCCGACCTGTGAAATCATCTGACCTACACTATTCCATTTTCATTCATATGTCTATCAAATGACCACTTAAATGCCCTTAAAGTTGGCGAGTCTACTACTGTTCCAGGCAGGGCGTTCCACGCCCCTACTACTCTCTGAGTAAAGAAACGACCTCTGACATCTGTCCTATATCTATCACCCCTCAACTTAAAGCTATGTCCCCTCGTGTTTGCCATCACCATCCGAGGAAAAAGTCTTTCACTATCCACCCTATCTAACCCTCTGATTATCTTATATGTCTCTATTAAGTCACCTCTCCTCCTCCTTCTCTCCAACGAAAACAACCTCAAGTCCCTCAACGTTTCCTCGGAAGACCTTCCCTCCATACCAGGCAACAGCCTAGTAAATCTCCTCTGCACCCTTTCCATAGCTTCCACATCCTTCCTATAATGTGGTGACCAGAACTGCACGCAATACTCCAGGTGCGGTCTCACCAGAGTTTTGTACAGCTGCAGCATGACCTCGTGGCTCCGAAACTCGATCCCCCTAGTAATAAAAGCTAACACACCATATGCCTTCTTAACAGCCCTATTAACTGGGTAGCAACCTTCAGGGATTTATGCACCTGGACACCAAGATCTCTCTGTTCATCTACACTACCAAGAATCTTCCCATTAGCCCAGTACTCTGCATTCCTGTTACTCCTTCCAAAGTGAATCACCTCGCACTTTGCCGCATTAAACTCCATTTGCCATCTCTCAGCCCAGCTCTGCAGCCTATCTATGTCCCTCTGAACCCGACAACATCCTTCGGCACTATCCACAACTCCACCGACCTTAGTGTCATCCGCAAATTTACTAACCCACCCTTCTACACCCTCTTCCAGGTCATTTATAAAAATGACAAACAGCAGTGGCCCCAAAACAGATCCTTGCGGTACACCACATATGACCTGTAACAGGTGAGAAAGGCTTTCTGGCTATGGATCAAACGTTACAACCTATTATAAAAGACGTTATAGCAGCGCACGTAGAGAAATTCAACGTGATCAGGCAAAGTCAACATAGTTTGGTGAAAGGGAAATCATGTTTAACCAATTTATTGGAACTCTTTGTTGAAATAACATGCGCTGTGGATAAAGGCGAACCAGTGGATTTACTGTTCTTAGGTTACCAGAAGACATTTGATAATGTGCCACATCAAAGGTTATTATGAAATATAATAGCCGTGGTATAGGGGGTAACATATTGGCATGGATAGAAGATCGGCTAGCTAAGAGGAAACAGAGAGTAGGCATGAATTGGTAATTGTCTGGTTGGCAAGATGTAACGAGTGGTTGCCACAGGGATCCGTGCTGCGACATCAACCTTTTACAATTTATATAAATGACTTGGATGAAGGGTCCAAAGGTATGTTTGCTAAATTTGCTGATGACACAAAGATAGGTCGGAAGGTACGTTGTGCAGAGGACATAAGGAGGGTAAAAAGGGATGTAGATAGGTTAAGTGAGAGGGAAAAGATCTGACAAATGGAGTATAATACGGGGAAATGTGAAATGGCCCATATTGGCAGGAAGAATTTAAAAAATAAACATAATATATGAATGGTGAGAGAAAACAGAGCTCTGGGATGCAAAGGGATTTGGGTGTCCTAGTTCATGAATGGCAAAAGTTAGCATGAAGGTTCAGCAAGTGTTTAGGAAAGCTAATAGAATTGTTTTTTTTAAGAGAGTAGTTAAATGCAAAGGTAGAGAGGCTATGTTTCAGTTGTACAGGCATTGATGAAACTGCATCTGAAGTATTGTGTACAGTACTGACCACCTTATTTAAGGAAGGATGTAAATGCGTTGGACGCAGTTCAGAGAAGGATTTCTAGACTAATACCTGGAATGGGTGTGCTGTCTTATGAGGAAAGGCTGCAGAGGCTAGGCGTACATCAGCTGGAGTTTAGAAGTGTAAAAGGCGACATAAAAGATCCTAAGGGCGGGGGGTGGGGGGGGGGGAGGGGGGCAGAACAAGTGAGGGCGACAGAGAGAGAAACAGAAAAAGATAGAGAGTGAGGGAAAGAGAGCGGTCACATCAGCTCATCTGCTGCTGAAACCCTCATCCCTGCCTTTGTTACCTCGAGATTTGACTATTCCAACACACGCCAGGATGGTCTCCCACATTCTACTCTCTGTAACCTTGTGGTCATCCAAAACTCTGCTGCCATCTTCTAATTTACACTAAATTCTGTTCACCCAGCATCCCTGTGCTCAGTGACCTACATTGGCTCTTGGTCCAGTAACACCTCCGTTTTAATATTCTCACACGTGTGATCAAATCCCTCCATGCCCACACCCTTCTGATTGTCCCAATCCCCTGTCCATTTCCAATATTCCTGAAGCTTGTTTATCTGAAAGTCTTTTGCTACTTTCCTTTTTATAGTCCATTTCTTTCCCTTAGTCTCTCTCCCTGACCACACATTTCATCTCTCCAGTTCCACTGGTGATGTGGAAGTTTGGATCCATAAAATGGTGTGAGCTGCACTGCCGGTCACATCCAGCGCATTGTACAGGACACCCAGGCTGGCCGGGGTGCGAGCGTGGGTGTAACGGGTGTGTGTCTGCAGAGCGAGGAGGGGTCTGAATATGGTGTCAATCAGCCATTCCAGCAGCTGTGACGTACATCTTTGAAACTTGGTCTGTGCATGTCCACTGACCGCCTGTGTTAGTCACTCTCAGCTGAATGTACATTCAGCAGCACGAGGAACCCCCTCTAGTATTATTTAAAAGGACCAGGCATCCAACTTACAGGTGAGGGACTTCTGACATACTTCTGCTATTGTAAAGTTAGTGGAGGTGCTGTGGATGGTTTTCTGGAGATTGTGTTGTGAGCTGCTGCAGACGTTCAGGGAGGGCAGCGGATTTGGTGACCCAAATGTGGACGAGGTATGGGAACTGTAGTTACAGTGTCTCTGGGTCTGTAACATGACCAACAAATAGAGCAGAGGCTGCAGAGAGGGGAAGCTCTGTAAAGAGAGAGGAGGATGGGGCGCTGTCCTACCCACCCCGGATTTTCCAAGCGTACCTTTCCTATTTCCACCTCAGTTCATCGCCTCACTTCACCCCTGTCTCAGCCCATCTGCTGCTAAAACCTCAATCATGCCTTCGTCACCTCTCGATGTGATTATTCCAACTCACTCCTGGCTGATCTCTCACATTCTACTCTCTGTAAGCTTGAGGTCATCCAAAACTCTGCGGCCCATGTCTTAGTTCACACCAAGTCCCGTTCATCTATCACTGACCGACATTGGCTTCAAGCCCAGCAATGTGTTGATGTTAAAATTCTGATCCTTGTTTTCAGATCATGTTCTCACCTCCATTTTCTCACCCCTCCCTATCTCTGTAACCTCCTCCAGTTGCACAACCCACCGAGATATCTGTGCTCCTCTAATTCTGGCCTCTTGTGCATCCCTGATTTTATTCACTGCACCACTGGTGGCCGTTCCTTCAGCTGCCGGGGCCCCATGCTCTGTAATATCCTCCCTACACCTCTGCACTTTGCTTTCCTCCTTTAAGACACTCCTTAAAACCTACCACTTTGACCAAGCTGTTGGTCATCTGACCGAATATCTCCTGTTGTGTCTCAGTGTCATACTTTGTTTCATAATACTCATGTAAAGCACCTTAGGATGCTTTGTAACGTTAAAGTCACTATATAAATATAAATTGTTGTTGTTGTTGTTGAAGTTTGCCAGTCATCATTTGTCATTAGCATATACAAGTTGCTAACTAGTTACTACCCACTGTTTTTCTCAGCAACAAATATTTTTCTCCTCGAAACTTCCCCAGACACAAGTCTGACTGATCAGTAATTACAGGGTTTACACCATCTCTCCTTTTTTAAACAGGGTGTAACATTTACAATCCTCCAGTCCTCTGTCATCACACCTACATCCAAGGAGGATTGGAAGTTTCTGGCCAGTGCCTCTGCTATTTCTACCATCCCTTCTCTCAGAAAACCCCATCCTGACTGGGTAAATGTTCCAGTTTATTGCAACACAATAAGTGTTGGATTGAAAGGGGTTTACTGAACTTGTTTGTTCAGTGACTAATTAATGCCAGTCTCTATGGACCCTAATTGTGTCACGGGAGGGTTTACCTCTTCTATTAATAAGGGACTCCATTCAATGTGTTCTCCCATAGTGTCATTGGGAGCATCGTCTCCGGCACTAACGGGGATCAGCGGCGCCAGAGAGAGGGAGAGGATAGATCAGAATATGAGAACAATAGATTGAAATGTTACAACAATGGGCAGGTGTTTATCCTGGCATCTTTACATTCTTTCTACTTATTTTGATCAGCTACCATGAAAATCTAGCATCTATCATGCACTGAGGATTATTCAATACATTTACTATCCCAGTCCTCGCTATTGTTGGTGTTGCTGATAAGTCTCTATATCCAACTCTTCATTCGATAAACCATTTTCAACTGCATTACTGTACATGTCATTTACTCTGACCTTGTTGCTTTTGGTATCCCTTATAAACATCTATCTCCAGCTATTATATAGTGCCGAAGGATGTTGTAGGTTACAGAGGGACATAGATAGGCTGCAGAGCTGGGCTGAGAGATGGCAAATGGAGTTTAATGCGGAAAAGTGTGAGGAGATTCACTTCGGAAGGAGTAACAGGATTGCAGAATACTGGGCTAATGGGAAGATTCTTGGTAGTGTAGAGGAGCAGAGAGATCTTGGTGTCCAGGTACATAAATCCCTGAAAGTTGCCACCAGGTTAATAGAGCTGTTAAGAAGGCATATGGTGTTTAGTTTAGTTTAGTATAGAGATACAGCACTGAAACAGGCCCTTCGGCCCACCGAGTCTGTGCCGACCATCAACCACCCATTTATACTAATCCTACCCTTATCCCATATTCCTACCACATCCCCACCTGTCCCTATATTTCCCTACCACCTACCTCTACTAGGGGCAATTTATAAAGGCCAATTAACTTATCAACCTGCAAGTCTTTGGCAAGTGTGTTAGCTTTTATTAGTAGGGGGATCGAGTTTAGGAGCCACGAGGTCATGCTGCAGCTGTACAGAACTCTGGTGAGACCGCACCTGGAGTATTGCGTGCAGTTATGGTCACCGCATTATAGGAAGGATGTGGAAGCTTTGGAAAAGGTGCAGAGGAGATTTACTAGGATGTTGCCTGGTATGGAGGGAAGGTCTTACGAGGAAAGGCTGAGGGACTTGAGGTTGTTTTCGTTAGAGAGAAGGAGGAGAAGAGGTGACTTAATAGAGACATATAAGATAATCAGAGGGTTGGACAGGGTGGATAGTGAGAGCCTTTTTCCTCGGATGGTGATGTCAAACACGAGGGGACATAGCTTTAAGTTGAGGGGTGATAGATATAGGACAGATGTCAGAGGTAGTTTCTTTACAAAGAGCGTAGTAGGGGCGTGGAACGCCCTGCCTGCAGCAGTAGTAGACTCGCCAACTTTAAGCGCATTTAAGTGGTCATTGGATAGACATATGGATGAAAATGGAACAGTGTAGGTCAGAAGGTTTCACAGGTCGGCGCAACATCGAGGGCTGAAGGGCCTGTACTGCGCTGTAATGTTCTATGTTCTATCATCTATGTTCTATTACCTTTATCAACCATTGCTAACTGTATTAGGGTTTGTGTAAATTGCTCTCTCATCTTTGCTTCTCTTGCTGCCCAGGTAAGACTCTAGCTCCAGCGATGAGATATGTAAACCCTGTTTCACGGAAATACTGATCTGGAATTTAATTTTTTTCGAAGACTGAAGCCAGTGACATTGGTCTCCAGAAACTCCATCCCCTATTTGTGAACCCGTACCACTCACTGGCCAATGACTGTGGCTGCACCAGATGGTTTACAAACTCTGTCGTCTTTTAAACCTGAGCTGAGTTCATCTCCATATTCTCTCCATCACCACATCTGCCGACTACCACCTCTGTAATGTCACCCATCTCCACCTCTGCCTCAGCCCATTTGCTGCATAAACCATCATCCATGTCATTGTTAAATCCACACTTGACTATTCCAATTCTATCCTGGTCACCCTCCCAGTTATAAACCTCCATAAACCACAGCCCATCCAGAATTCTGCTGCCTGTATCCTAACTCACACCACATCCCGATCATCCATCACCCAGATCTACATTGGCTCCTGGTCTGGAAGCACCTTAATTTTAATATTCTCATTCTTGTGTTTGAGTCCCTCCATGACCTTACCCCTCGAATTAGTCCCATTCCCCTGACCATTCCCATATTCCTTTTGGCCTTCTAGTCTTTTCTGTTACCTTTACTTGCCCTCTGTAGGTTTATCTGGCCACAATTTTCAGCTTTCAGCTTTATAAAGCCACTGGGCCCAAAGACATGGCCGCTTGGATCCATAAAATGGTATGAGCTGAGCTGCTTGTCACTTCCAGTGCTCCAGCCTGGTCTGGGCTCTAGACCCAGTTCCCCAAGCAGGTGCTGGTAGTGTGAGGAGGAGTTTGAAGTGACATCAATCAGCCATTCCAGCAGCTTTGATGTACGTCTTTGTAACTTGGTCTGTGCTTGTCCACTGACCACCTGTGTTAGTCACTCTCAGCTGAACATACATTCAGCAGCACGATGAACCCCCTCGAGCTTTATTTAAAAACATCAGGCATTTAACTTACAGGTGAGGGGCTTTTGACCTACTTCTGCTACTGTAAATTTAGTGAAGGTGTTGTGGATGGTTTTCTGGAGGTTGTGTTGTGAGCTGCTGCAGACATTCATGGAGGACAGAGGATTTGGTGATCCAAGTCTGTACGAGGTATGGGGACTGTTGTTCCTATGTCTCTGGGTCTGTAACATGACCAACTAATGGAGTAGAGGCTGCAGAGATGGGAAGCTCTGGAAAGAGGGTGCTCTGCCCTATTCACCCGGGTTTTCCCAGATCACTTTCCTACCTACACCTAACCCAGGAGCAGTGTGTGAGGTGACTCTGATTCAATAAGTAGGTGGTCACAGACTTGTGTCACCTCCTGCAACACGACCTGGAGCCTCACAACAGAGTGAGGACAGAGCGGTCAGTGGCTGTTAATGTCACAGTTTCATTGAACTTCTATGTATCGGATCTTTCCAAGCAGGAGCGGGTGACATATCCAACGTAGAGTCATAGAGGGTGATGCAGTCACTTATGGCACTGAAGGAGGTTGTTCTGTCCATCATGTCCATGCTGGCTCTCCATAGAGCAATCCAATCAGTCCCAGTGCTCCAATGTCCCAATACCTGTAGCAAATCAATTTCCTTCAAGTGCCCATCAGCTTTCTTATAAAATCATTGATTTTCTCCGCGTCCACCACACTTGTGGGCAGTGAGTTCCAGATCATTAACACATGCTGCATAAAAACATTTTTTCCACTTACTCCCCTTGCATCTCTTGTCCAAAACCTTCAATCTGTGTCCCCTCGTCCTTCTTCCATCAGTTAATAGGAAACGTTTTTATCTTGTCTAAATCACCTAAATTTGTCATAATCTTGTAACCTAACCTTGTAACTAAAATCCTCCATCCCTGGAACCATTCTGCTAAAACCCCTCTGCATCATTTCAAGGACCTTCACAATCTTTCTGAAATATGGTGACCAGAATTGGACACAATAGTCCAGCTGAGACCTAACCAGAGACTTTTAAACATTCATCATAACTTCTCTCCGTTTGTACTCAATACCTCTATTTATGAAATGTAAGATTATATGTGTTTTACTAACCACTCTCTCAATATGTCCTGTCACCTTTAAAGATGGATACACATGCACCCACAGATCTCTCTGTTCCTGCACACTGTGTCCAACTGTGCTATTAAGTCTATATGATCTTCCTATCCCTTCTGTCAAAATACATCACCTCACACTTGTCTCACACTTCCATCTGCCACTTGTCTGCTCATTCTACTCAGTATCTGTGTCCTGTCACAGGTGGTTCTGAACATCCTCACTGTTTGCCACTGCTCCAACCTTGGTATCAGAGACAGATTTTGAAGTTCCACTGGGTACTCCAAGATCCAAGTCATTTATACACAGCAAAATAAAACAGTGGCCCTGGCACTGACCCTGGGGAAACACCCACTGTCCAACATCCTCCAGTATGAAAAGCAGCCATTTACTATGGCACACTGTTTTCTGCACATTATCCATCTTTTTTATTCAATTGTACACTGACCCTCCCATTCCATGAGACTCGATGTTGGTAATTTACCTTTTATATGGTACTTTAGCAAACACATTCTTCAAACTGATATAGACAACATCCAGCACATTCGCCAACTTTAAGGGCATTTAATTGGTCATTGGATAGGCATATGGATGGAAATGGAATAGTGTAGGTCAGATGGTTTCACAGGTCGGCGCAACATCGAGGGCCGAAGGGCCTGTACTGCGCTGTAATGTTCTAATTCTAATTCTAATTCCCTTCATCAACCTTCTCTGTTACATCATCAAAAATATCAATTTGATTTGGCAAGCATGACTTTCCTTTTGTAAATCTAAGCTGGCTATCCTTAATTAACTCAGACCTCTCCAAAAGACTGCTGTTATCCCCGATTATTTCTATAACCTTCCTCACCACAGATCTTAAATCAACTGACCTGTAGTTACTAGGCCTATGTGTTGTCCATTGATAATTCTGGGAGGTGAGGGTGAGCACCTATGTCATCATTTTCTTCCTCAGCAGAGAGAAGCAGGATGAGAGATCCCGTAGCTTTGTCAGGATAGTCACATTCCTGATGGTGTAGGTTGCTCTGAGGGGCCCCCATGTCAACGGGGAGAGGTACAGGAACTGAAAGAACTCTCGCTCCATTAATGTACAGTTGGTGTGTGAGCATGCCCAGTACATCATGTTGGTGAATGTCCACTACCCTGGCAGCAGACACCATACCTTCATTCTGAAGCAGTCAGCCGGTCCCAACACTTCGGGGCTCCATGAAGAACGAGAATGTGGCTCCTTGGAGACAAAGGAAAGCCCCTTCTAGACACAGCCCATGTTTCTACAGCTACAAACCACCTCCCACCATCAACCGTAATTACGCAATTAACATGTGTTTAATGTGAGCAATGGAGTCGCCAGGAACATGGTGGAAGAGACCATCGGTGTGATGAAGCAATGCTTCCGAAGTCTGAACCGCTCGTGTTGGGGGGTGGGGGGGGCGGCCTCCAGTACTCACTGGAGCAGGTGTCCAAGTTCATGGTGTTCTGCTGCACCCTTCATATCATCACCAGCATGAAGACACAGACATTGGCACCAGGAATCCAGAGGACACCTCAGGAGGAGGAGGCAGGGAGGATATTTCCTCGATGCCTTCGACCCGGACAGGGTGTCGGAGATTCTCTGCTAAGATTCAAGTTCCCAAAGGACAACTTCCCTTTCCAGCCATGAATTCCCCATTCTCCACCATTACACCCATCTGAGAAGCCCCATCACAGCGTTCCCTTGGTCAGCATCCTGTAATAAAAGCATCAGAGAATTATTACAGCACAGAAGGACCAATTCAGCCTTTCGTGTCTGCACAGGCTCTCCGAATGAGCAATTCACCCAGTGCCGTTCCCTGCATTCTCCCTGTAACCCTGCACATTCTTCCTTCTCATATAACGGTCTATTCAGCTTCAATTGAACCTGCCTCCACCACACTCTCAGGCAGTGCATTCCAGACTCTAACCACGCACTGTGTGAAAAAATATTTTCCTCAGGTCGTCTTTGCTTCTTTTACCCATGACTTTAAATCTGTGCCCTCTCGTTCTCGATCCTTTCACGAGTGGGATCTGTTTCTCTCTATCTACTCTGTCCAGCCACCTCATGATTTTTGAAACCTTTAATAAATCACCTCACAGCCTTCTCTGAGAAAAACAGTCCGAACTTCTCAAACCTATCTTCATAACTGAAATTCCTCATCCTGGGAATAATTCTGGTGAATCCTTTCTGTACTCTCTCCAATGCCCTCACCTCTTTCTTCAGGTGTGGCACCCAAAACTGGACACAATGCTTCAGCTGAGGCTGAAATAGCGTCTTATGAAAGTTCAGCATAACTCTCTCTTGTACTCTATGCCCCTATTAATAAAGCCAGGATACGGTATTCTTTATTAAACACTTTCTCAACCTGTTCTGCCGCCTTCAATGACTTATGCACATATACACACAGGTCCCTCTGCTCCTGAACACCCTATAGAATTGTATATTGTCACCCCATGTTCTTCCTACCAACATGAATCACTTCACATTTCTCTGTATTGGACTTCATCTGCCACCTGTCTGCCCATTCCACCAACTTGTCTATGTCCTTTTGAAGTTCTACACTATCCTCCTCACAGTTCACAACGCTTCCAACTTTCATAACAGCTGCAAACTTTGAAATTGTGCCCTGTACATCCAGGTTTAGGTCCTTAATCTATATCAGGAAAAGCAAGGATCCCAACATTGATCTCTGGGGAACACCACCACAAACCTTCCTCCAGCCTGTAAAACATCCATTAACCACTACTCTTTGTTTCCTGTCACTCAGCTAATTTCGTATCCATGTTGCTGATGTCCCTTTTATTCTGTGAGCTACAAGTTTGCTCACAGGTCTGTTGTGTGGCATTGTATCAAAAGGTTTTTGCATGCAGGGAATAGTTAAATGTCTGGAATGCACTGCTTGAGAATGGTGGAGGCAGGTTCATTTGAAACTGAATAGACCGTTATGTAAAAGTCAATGTACACCACATCAACAGAATTGCCCTCATCAACTCTCTCTGAAACCTCCTCAAACATCTCCAGCAGATTAGTTAAACATGATGTTCTCTCAAGAAATCCATGCTGGCTTGTTTAATTAATTAATAGTCCATGTGACTATTAGCTTTGTCCAAGATTATTTCTTTCTAGAAGTTTTCCCACCACCGAAGTTTAACTGACAGGCCTGTAGTTGCTGGCCTTATCTTTACACCCTTTTTTGAACAAGGGTGTAACGTTTGCAATTCTCCAGTCCTCTGGCATCGCCCCCAAGTCTAAGAAAGACTGAAAAATTATGGCCAGTGCCTCTGCGATTTCCACCCTCACTTCCCTCAGTATCCTTGGATGCATGTCATCTGGTCCTGGTGCTTTATTCAATTTAAGTCCAGACAGTCTATCTAATACTTCCTCTTTATCAATTTTAAACCCCACTAGTGTCTGACTTACCTCCTCTTTCAACATTGCCTGGGTTGCATCTTAGAATCATAGAAAGTTTATGGCACACAGAGAGACCACTTGGCCCATCGTGTCTATGCTGTCCAAAAAAACGACCCATCCATTCTGATCCTACCTTCCAGCATTTGATAGATTACAGCACTTGAGGTGCATATCCAGACACCTTTTGAATGAGTTTTTGGTTTCTGCCTCAACTACCCTTTCAGAAAGTGAGTTCCAGACTCCCACCACCTGCTGGGTGAAAAATAAAATCCGCAGCTCCCTTTTAATCTTTCTGCCAATCACTTTAAGTCCATGCCCCCTCGTCACTGACCTCTTTGCTAAGGTGAATAGACCCTTCACCTCCACTCTACCCAGGCCCCTCTCGGTTTTGTACATTTCAATCAGATTTCCCCTCAGCCTTCTCTATTCCAAGGAGAACAATCCCAGCCTGTTAAATCTTTCCTCATAGCTGCATTTTTCCAGTCCTGGCAACATCCTCGTAAATCTTCTGTGTACCCTCTCTGGTGCAATTACATCCTTTCTGTAATGAGGTGAGCAGAACTGCACACAGTCCTCAAGTTGTGTCCTAACCAATGAGTTGAACAATTCTAGCATAACTTCCCTGCTCGTATATTCTATACCTCGGCTAATAAAGGAAAGGATTCTATATCTTCTTCCTTGGTAAAGACAGGTGGAAATTATTCATTCAGAACCTCAGCTATACCATCTGCCTCCATGTGCAAATCCTCTTTATGGTCCTGAGTCGGCCCCATTGTTCCTTTTACTACCCTTTTACTATTTAGGTGCCTGTAGAAAACTTTGGGATTTCCTTCAATGATCGCCTCTTTTCATGCTCACTCTTTGCTTCACTTATTTGCTTTTTTACTTCCCCACTGGGCCTTCTATATTCAGCCTGCTTCTCAATAGTATTTTCTACCTGATGTCTGTTATATCAGACATAAACTTGTCAACTTTTCGTGCGGCCTTCAAAGATCTGTCTGAATACATACCAATTCTCTGTGTTCCTGTCTCCTCATTTAAACAATACCCATTTGTTTCTAAAAACAAGAAATGCTGGAACCACTTCGCAGGTCTGGCAGCATCTGTGAAAAGTGAAGCAGAGTTAAAGTTTCGGGTCAGTGACCCGAAACGTTAACTCTGCTTCTCTTTTCACAGATGCTGTCGGAGCTGCTGAGTTGTTCCAGCATTTCTTGATTTTATTTCAGATTTCCATCATCCGCAGTATTTTGCTTTTATTATACCCATTTGTTTCTGTTGTCTTCACTTACACTTCCTACCCTAATGTCTCACTTCACACTTCACTGTGTTAAATTATATTTGCCATGTTCCTGCCCATTTCACCAGTCAGTCTCTGTCCTCCTGAAGTATGTTACTATCCTTCTCACTGTTTATTAACATTTGTGAGTTTCCTGCCATCTGACTACTTTGACATTATCCCCACTGTACACAAGCCCATTGCATTAACATACAGCAACAGTGATCCCAACAGTGACCCTGGGGAACCCCACTGTGTACTTCCCTCCAGACTGAACAACAACCATTCTCCACTACTCTCTGCTCTCTGTCACTGCGCTAATTTTCCGCATGCTGACCTTGAAAATAAAAAAAACAGACTTCCATTTATGAAAAGCCTTTCATGACCACTGCTTGTCCCAAAGCGATTTACAACCAATGAATACTTCTTCAAGCGAAGTCACTCTTGTAATGTAGGAAACAGGCAGACAATTTCTGCACAGCAAGCTCCCACAAGCAGCAATGTGATAATGATCAGATCTGTTTTTTTGATGTTGATTGAAGGATAAATATTGACCAGGACACCGGGAATAATTCCCCTGCTCTGCTTCTACATCGTGCGATTGGATCTTTAACATCCACCTGAGAGGGCAGACTGCAACTTGGTTTAAAGTTTCATTCGATAGACTGCACCTCTGACAGTGCAGCACACCCTCAGTGCTGCACTGAAATGTCAGCCTTGATTCTTGTGATCAAGTCCTGCAGTGACACTTGATCCTGGAAGCTTGTGACTGAAAGGGGAGGGAGCTACAAACTGAGCCACGGCTGACATTGGTCCTTTGATCCCATGTGTTTCTAATTTGGAAACACGGTTGTTATATGGTACTTTCTCAAACGCCTGTGGAAAGGATAGGGATATTATGAATGTACAGGCAGGAGCAATGATGGATTGGCACAAACTGAATGAGGTCATTCGGCCCATCAAATCTGTACTGGCCCTTTCAAAAGGCAATCCAGTTAGTCCCACTCCCTGGCTCTTTCACTATATCCTTGCATTTTTTTCTCCTTCAGATATTTATCCAATTCCCTTTTGGGATCTACTATTGAATCTGTATCCATCAGTCTATCAGACATTGCATTCCAAATCCAAACCACTCAGAAACAAAAATCCTCATGTCTGCTTCTTTTACCAATCACCTTAAATCTGTGTCTCTTGGACATTGGAAATAGTTTCTCTTTATTTAATTTATCTAAATCCTTCCTAATTTGAAACACCTCAATCAAATCTCCTCTGAAAGTTCTCTGCTCGAAGCAGAACAACCCCAGCTACAGAACTGTAATCCCTCATGCCTGGACAAATTCTAGTAAAACAGTTCTGTGCCCTCTCCGAAGGCTTCATGTCCTTCCTCATGTGTGGTTCCCAGTATTCGATAAAAGACTCCAGTTACAGCTGGAGTATATATGTTTATATGTTTCACATAATGTCTGTGCTTTTGCTCTTTTTGCCTTTATTTATAAAACCTAGGATCCCATATATTTATTAACTGTCAAGATAACCTTTCCTGCCACCTTCAAAGATTTGTGCACACACACCCCAGGTGTCTCTGTTATTTCACCACCTTTATAGTTGTACCATTTAACTTGTATTGTCTCTCCTCATTCATCCTTTCAAAATGTATTACCTCACACATCTGCAATGTCAAATAAATATTGAGAAGATTGAAGACATTGTTTTCTGTCTCTGCTCCAAACATTTCCTAGTTACACACTCCATCCCTCTCCTTTGTAAATGTTTGAGACTAAGTAAAACGGTTCACAAACTTGTTTACATAGCTAACCTTGAGATCCCTTGAGATGAGCTTCTGACCAAATATTCACGCCAGTAGTAAAACGGCCTACCTCCACCTTCGGTGGAGTACCATTGCTGGCTAAAGAGGAAATTAACGCAATAGTGAGGAAGGATGTTCGCTCTGACGATGTGGAATCTGTAAGGGTAGAGCTGAGAAACACTAAGGGGCAGAAAACGTTAGTGGTGGTTGTAGCTCGACACCCAAACTGTGGTGTTGATGTTGGGAATGGCATTAAATGGGAAATTAGAGACGCATGCGATAAAGGAACATCTGTAATTATGGGTGACTTTAATCTGCATATAGATTGGGCAAATCAAATTGGTCACAATACAGTAGAGGAGGAATTGCTGGAGTGTGTACGGGATGCTTTTCTGGACCAATACGTTGAGGAACCAACTAGAGAACAGGCCATCCTAGACTGGTTATTGTGTAATGAGAGAGGAATAATTGACAATCTGGTTGTGCGAGATCCCTTGGGGTGAGCGACCCTGATATGATAGAATTCTTCATCACGATGGAGAGTGACCTAGTTGATTCTGAGACTAGGGTAATTAATCTTAATAAAGTGAACAACGAAGGTATGAGGCATGAGTTGAAGATGATACATTGGGAAACGTTAATTAAAAAGATGACGGTGTAAAGGCAATGGCAAATATTCAAAGAGTGCATGGATGAACTGCAACAATTGTTTACTCCTGTCTGGCGCAAAGGTAAAACGGGAAAGGTAGCCAAACAATGGCTTACAAGAAAAATTAGAGTTATTATTAGATCCAAGTAAGAGGCATTGAAATGCGCCAGAAATAACAGCAGACCTGAGGATTGGGAGAAGTTTAGAATTCAGCAAAGGAGCACCAAGGGATTGATTAAGAAGGGGAAAATAGAGTACGAGAATAAGCTTGCGGGGAACATAAAAAGTGATGGTAAAAGTTTTTATAGGTATGTGGAGAGAAAAAGATTGGTGAAGACAAATGTAGGTCCCTTACAGTCAGAAACAGGGGAATTTAGAATTAGAATAAGAACATTACAATTAGAACATTACAGCGCATTACAGGCCCTTCGGCCCTCGATGTTACGCCGACCTGTGAAACCATCTGACCTACACTATTCCATTTTCATCCATATGTCTATCCAATGACCATTTAAATGCCCTTAAAGTTGGCGAGTCTACTACTGTTGCAGGCAGGGCGTTCCACGCCCCTACTACTCTCTGCGTAAAGAAACTACCTCTGACATCTGTCCTAAATCTTTCACCGCTCAACTTAAAGCTATGTCCCCTCGTGTTTGCCATCATCATCCGAGGAAAAAGACTCTCACTATCCACCCTATCTAACCCTCTGATTATCTTGTATGTCTCTATTAAGTCACCTCTCCTCCTCCTTCTCTCCAACGAAAACAACCCCAAGTCCCTCAGCCTTTCCTCGTCAGACCTTCCCTCCATACCAGGCAACATCCTAGTAAATCTCCTCTGCACCCTTTCCAAAGCTTCCACATCCTTCCTATAATGCGGTGACCAGAACTGCACGCAATACTCAAGGTGCGGCCTCACCAGAGTTTTGTACAGCTGCAGCATGACCTCGTGGCTCCGAAACTCGATCCCCCTACTAATAAAAGCTAACACACCATATGCCTTCTTAACAGCCCTATTAACCTGGGTAGCAACTTTCAGGGATTTATGGACCTGGACACCAAGATCTCTCTGCTCATCTACACTACCAAGAATCTTCCCATTAGCCCAGTACTCTGCATTCCTGTTACTCCTTCCAAAGTGAATCACCTCACACTTCTCCGCATTAAACTCCATTTGCCATCTCTCAGCCCAGCTCTGCAGCCTATCTATGTCCCTCTGTACCCTACAACATCCTTCGGCACTATCCACAACTCCGCCGACCTTAGTGTCATCCGCAAATTTACTAACCCACCCTTCTACACCCTCATCCAGGTAATTTATAAAAATGACAAACAGCAATGGCCCCAAAACAGAACCTTGCGGTACACCACTAGTAACTAAACTCCAGGATGAACATTTGCCATCAACCACCACCCTCTGTCTTCTTTCAGCTAGCCAATTTCTGATCCAAAGCTCTAAATCACCTTCAACCCCATACTTCCGTATTTTCTGCAATAGCCTACCGTGGGGAACCTTATCAAATTTATTATGGGGAATAAAGAAATGGCTGACCAACTAAATGCATACTTTTGTTCTGTCTTCACAAAGGAGGACACAAATATCATCCCAGACATGTTGGGGAACACAGGGTTTACTGAGAGAGAGGAACTGAGGGAAATCAGTATTAGTAGAGAAATGGTGTTGAGGAAGTTGATGGGATTGAAGGCCGCTAAATCTCCAGGGCCTGGTAATCTACACTCAAGACTACTTCAGGAAATGGCCCTAGAAATAGTGAATGCATTGGTGGTCATCTTCCAAGATTCTATGGACTCTGGAACACTTCTTATTGATTAAAGGGTAGCTAATGTAACCGCACTATTAAAAAGGGAGTTGGAGAGAAAGCAGGGAATTGTACACCAGTCAGCCTGACATCGGTCATGGGGAACATTCTGCAGTCCATTATCAAAGATTTTACAGCAGAGTACTTGGAGAACAGTGGTAGAATCGGGCAAAGTCAGTATGGACTTAGGACAGGGAAATCATGCTTGATAAATCTACCAAAAGTCTTCGAGTAAGGTTGCAGAGGGGAGCCAGTGGATGTGGTTTATTTGGACCTTCAGATGTCTCTCGACAAAGTCTCACATAAGAGATTAGCGTGCAAAAATTACAGCGCATGGGATTGGGGGTAGTGTATTGCGATGGATAGAAAATTGGTTGGCAGACAGGAAACAAAGCATAGGAATATACGGGTCTTTTTCTGAATGGCAGGCAGTGACCAGTGGGTTACCACAGGGATCGGTGCGAGGAGCCCAGCTATTCACAATATATATTAATGATTTAAAAGAGAGAACTGAATGTAATATCTCCAAATTTTCAGATGACACAAAACTGGGTGGGAGGGTAAGTTGTTAGGAGGATGCAGAGAGGCTTCAGGGTGATTTGGACAAGTTGGGTGAGTGGGCAAGTGCATGGCAGATGCAGTATAATGTGGATAAATGTAAGGTTATTCAATTTGGTAGTAAAAACAGGAAGGCAGATTATTATCTGCATAGCTATAAACGGAGAGAGGGGAATATTCAGTGAGACCTGGGTGCTCTTGAACACCAGTCGCTGAAGGTAAGGATGCAGGTGCAACAGGTGGTAAAAAAGGCAAATGGTATGTTGGCCTTCATAGCGAGATGATTCGAGTACAGGAGCAGGGATGTTCTTGCTGCAATTATACAGGGCCTTGATGAGGCCACACCTGGAATATTGTGTGAAAGTTTGGTCTCCTTATCTGAGGAAGGATGTTCTTGCTATAGAGGAAGTGCAAAAAAGGTTTACCAGACTGATTCCTGGGATGGTAGGACTGACATATGGGGAGAGACTGAGTCGGTTAGGATTATATTCACTAGAATTCAGAAGAGTGAGGAGGGATCTCATAGAAACCTATAAAAGTCTAACAGGACTTGACAGGATAGATGCAGGAAGGATGTTCCTGATGGTGGGGGAGTCCTTAACCAGGTGTCATAGTCTAAGGATATGGGGTAAAACTATCAGGACTGAGATGAGGAGAAGTTTCTTCACCCAGAGAGTGCTGAGCCTGTGGAAATCTGTCATCACTCCCATATCCAGGGGGAATTGTAAGATTCTGGCCAGTGCCTCAGCTATTTCCACCATTCCTTCCATCAGCAACCCTCATACATTCCATCCAGACTGGATAAATGTTCAACTTTATTGTGGTACAAAAATTATTGGATAGAAAAGGGTTAACTGAATCTGTTTGCTCAGTGGCTGTAATTAATGTCAGTCTCCATGGACCCTAATTGTGTCACTGAATGTTTTCCTCTTCTATTAATAAGGGGCTCCTTTCAATGTGTTATCGCATACTGTCAGCGGGAGCATCAGGCCCGGCATTAACAGGGATCAGCTGCTCCAGAGAGAGAGGGAGAGGATAGATCAGAATCTGAGAACAATAGATTGGAATGTTACAGCAATGGGTCAGAATCTGAGAACAATAGATTGGAATGTTACAACAATGGGTCAGAATCTGAGAACAATAGATTGGAATGTTACAACAATGGGTCAGAATCTGAGAACAATAGATTGGAATGTTACAACAATGGGTCAGAATCTGAGAACAATAGATTGGAATGTTACAACAATGGACAGGAGTTTATCCTCAGTTATTTACTCTCTTTCTGCAAATTGTGATTGGTTCTCATTAAACACTCGTATCTATCTGGCACTGAAGATTATTCAATATATTTACTATCCCATCCTGGCTGCTATTGGTGTCCCTGGTAAGTCTCTCATCTAACTATTAATTCTATAAGTCATGTTTAACTGCATTACTGCTCCTGTAATTTACTATGCCCTTCTTGCTGCCGTTGTATGCCTGGTGAATATCTCCAGCTATTAGCTCTATAAACCATTCTCAACTGTATTACAGTTCTTGTCATTTACTCTCTCATCTTTGCTGCTGTTGCTGTCTCTATTTCAGGATAGGAGATCTGTAAACCCTGTTTCAATGAAATACTGTTCTGTAATGTACATTTTGGGAAAACTGAAGCCTGTGTCATTGGTCTCCATCACAAACTCCATCCCCTATCTGGGAAGCACATACTCCACCCTGCCCAATATCTGAGGCTCAACCAGACAGTTTACAACTTCTGTGTTATATTTAAACCTGAGCTGAGTTCATCTCTATATTCTTTCCATCACCAACCCTGCCTAATATCACCTCTATGATATCACCCATCTCCACCTCTGCCTCAGCCCATCTGCTCCACAGACTCCCGACTTTTTGAGAGAAGTAATTTCTCTTCATCTCTGTTTTAAATCTGCTACCCCTTATCCTAAATCTATGACCTCTCGTTCTAGATTGCGCCACCAGATGAAACAGCCTATCTATGCCTACTTTAACTTTTACATCATCAAATTCAGTAAGATTAGTAAATCATGATCTGCCTTCTAGAAATCTGTGCTGACAATCCTTAATTAACTCAACGCTCTCCAAGTGTGTGTTGGCCTTTTTCCCTGATTGTGGTTTCTAAAACCTTACTCACCACTGATGTTAAACTAACTGACCAGTAGTTGCTAGGCCAGTGTGTTGTCCATTGCAAATTCTCACTTAGCAGGGAGAAGCAAGATGAGAGATCCCGTGGCTTTGTTAGGATAGTGGGATTTCTGATGGTGTAGGTGGCTCTGCGGGGCCCCCATATCAACGGGGAGAGGTACAGGAACTGAAAGAACTCTCACTCCATGAATGTACAGTTGGTGTGTGAGCATGCCCAGTACATCATGTTGGTGAATGTCCACTATCCTGGCAGCAGCCGCCATACCTCCATTCTGAAGCAGTCAGCCGATCCCAACACTTCGAGCCTCCATGTAGAACCAGAATGTGGCTCCTCGGAGGCAAAGAAACCCCCCCTAGAGACAGCTCATGTTTCTACACCCCAAACCACCTCCCAGCGCCAACCAACCTCACGCAATTAACGTGTATAACGTGGCCAATAGAGTTACCAGGAACATAGTGGAACAGACCATCGGTGTGATGAAGCAATGCTTCCGATGTCTGAACCGCTCAGGTGGAGCCCTCCAGTACACACTGGTGCAGGTGTCCAAGTTCATGGTGTTCTGCTGCACCCTTCATATCATCAACATCATGAGGACGCAGGCATTGGCACCAGGAATCCGGAGGCCACCTCAGGAGGAGGAGGCAGGCAGGATATTTTCTGGATGCCTTCCACCAGGACAGGCTGTCGGAGAGTCCCTTCTAAGATTCCGGTTCCCATAGGACAACTTCTCTTTCCCACCATGGATCCCCCATTCTCCACCATTACACCCATCTGAGACGCCCCATCACAGTGTTATTACATCACAAAATGAATTATTCAGCGCATCGTGTCTGCACTAGTTCTCCGAATGAGCAATTCACCTAATCCCATTCCCTGCCTTCTTCCCCTAACCCTGCACATTCTTCCTTCTCATACACCAGATTATTCAGCTTTAGCATGTTTATAGATGTGGTCACCCCTCTGCTTAAGAATACGCTCGGAGAGAGGGAATGCACGATCCCCAGACAGTCAAAAAGAATCAGACAGGTAGTGCTGTAAACCCCTGAGGGCATCTCACTCTCCAACAGGTATTCTGTTCAGAATACTGAGAAAAGTGATGTTTCACCTGTGCAGTGCAGCCAGAGCCAAGTCCGGGTCAACACGGGTGGCTGAGCTGCAGAGCGGGGTAGAGGGATGATGGGAAGAGCCTTAGTGATCAATAGTCAGGGGAACAGTCAGGCGTTTCTGTGGCCACAGACGTGAATCCAGGATGGTGTGCTGCTTCCAGCGGTCAGGGTCCACATCGGACCCAGCGACAAAGGTAGAAAGAGGAATGTCGTCCTGCAGTCAGAATTTATGGAGCTAGGTTAGAAATTGGCCAGCAGAACCTCAAAGTAGTAACTTTTGGATTACTCCCAGTGCCACGCACAACTGAGTATAGAAATAGAAAACTAAGACAGATGAATGTATGGCTGGGAAGATGGTGCAGGAGGGAGGGCTTCAGATTTCTGGGACACTGGGACTGGCTTTCGGGGAGATGGGACCTTTACAGTCCAGACAGGTTGCACCGGAACAGAGCCAGGACTGGGTTCCTTATGGGAGGTTTTGCTAGTACTGTTGGGGAGGGTTTAACCTAGTTTGGCAGGGGAATGGGAACCTGAGGGTAGACTCAGCTGGGACAAAATCATAAATGAAAATGGAAGGTGGAAAATTAATGAATGAGTCTGGAAGACAGAGGAAACGAGGGTTAGAAAATAAAAAAAGAGTTTGGCAGTGCTCATATTTCAATGCAATGTGTACAGCAAATAAAGCAGATGAGCTGAGGGCACAGATAGACATGTGGCAGTATGATATCATAGTTATTACAGAAACATGGCTTAAGAAGGGACAGGAATGGCAGCTCAACGTTCCTGGTTACAGGGTTTTCAGACGTGATAGGGAGGGGGTTAAGAAAGGAGGGGGAGTGACAATTTTGGTCCAGGAATCTATTGCAGCTGTGAGGAGGGATGATATGTTGGATGTTCCATCAAATGAGGCCATATGGATTGAGCTAAGGAACTAAAAAGGGACACTCTCACTGCTGGGAGTGTTATCTCGACAGCCAAATAGTCAGGGGAGATAGAAAAGCAGATATGTAGGCACCTCTCTGAGAAGTGCAAGAACAATAGGGCAGTAATAGTAGGGGATTTTAATTACCCCAATATTAACTGGTATAGTTTTAATATGAAAAGAATTGAGGGAGCAGAATTCTTGAGGTGCATTCAGGAGAACGTTTGTGCCCAGTATGTCGAAAGTCCAACAAGAGAGGGTGCAATTTTAGACATTGTTTTAGGAAATGAAGGTGGGCACGTGGAAGGAGTGGCAGTGGGAGAGCATTTTGGTGGGCGTGATCATATTTCAGTCAATTTTAACTTAATTATGGAAACGTACAGACATTGAACAGGAGTTAGAATTTTCAATTGGGGCAAGGCCAATTTTACTAAACTGAAGAGCGAAAGTTGACTGGAAACAGCTGCTTGAAGGTAAATCAGTCTCAGAGCAGTGGAAGGCATTCAAAGGGGAGATTCAGGCAGTTCAGGGTAAAAATGTTCCAACAAAGAAAACGGGTGAGGCGGACAAATCTCGAGCCCCATGGATGTCAAGGAGCCCACAGGGTAAGGTAAGGCAGAAAAGGAAACTTATGTCCAACACTGAGAACTCAATACTGGATAAAGCCGAGAAGGGTATAGAAAGTGGAGGGGTCAAATAAAACGAAATTAGGAAAGCAAAGAGAGAGCATGAAAGAATATTGGCAAGCAAAATCAAGGTGAACGCAACGATGTTTTCTCAGTACATTAACAGTAAGAGGATAACTAAGGGGAGAGTAGGGCCCATAATACACCGAAAGGCAACCTCTGTGTAGGGATAGAAGATATTGGTATGGTTCTTAATGAATACTTTGAGTACTTTCAGAAAAGAGGGGGGAATGCAGATATTGTAGTTAAGGAGGATCAGTGTGAAGTATTGGATGTGACAAACAGAATCACAGAATCACAGAATAATACAGTGCAGAAGAGGCCTTTTTGCCTATCGAGTCTGCACCGATGCATTGAAGACACCGGACCTGTCTACCTAATCCCATTTGCCAGCACTTGGCACATAGCCTTGAATGTTATGACGTGCCAAGTGCTCATCCAGGTATTTTTTAAAGGATTTGAGGCAGCCCACCTCCACCACCCTCCCAGGCAGGGCATTCCAGACTGTCACATCTGGGTAAAAATGTTCTTCCTCAAGTCCCCCTTAAACCTTCTGCCCCTCACCTTAAACTTGTGTCCCCTCGTAACTGACCCTTCAACAAAGGGGAACAGCTGCTCCCTATCCACCCTGACCATGTCCCTCATAATATTGTACACCTCGATCAGGTCATCCCTCAATCTTCTCTGCTCCAACGAAATCAGCACTAGTCCAGCCAGTCTCTCTTCATAGCTTAAATGTTCCATCCCAGGCAACATCCTGGTGAATCGCCTCTGCACCCTCTTCAATGCAATCACATCCTTCCGATAATGTGGCGACCAGAATTGCACACAGTACTCCAGCTGTGGCCTTACCAAAGTTCTATTCAGCTCCAACATGACCTCCCTACTTTTGTAATCTATGCCTCGATTGATAAAGGCAAGTGTCCCATATGCCTTTTTCTCCACCCTATTAACCTGCCCTTCTACCTTCAGAGATCACGCCAAGGTCCCTTTGCTCCTCGGAACTTCCCAGTGTCAGGCCATTCATTGAATACTTCCACATCACATTACTCCTTCCAAAGTGTATCACCTCACACTTTTCAGGGTTAAATTCCATCTGCCACATTTCTGCCCATTTGACCACCCGTCTATATCTTCCTGTAACCTAAGACACGCAACCTCACTATTAACCACTTGACCAATCTTTGTGTAGTCTGTAAACTTACTGATCCTACCGCCCACTTTGTCATCTGTGTCGTTTATATAAATGACAAACAATAGGGGGTCCAGCACAGATCCCTGTGATACACCACTGGACACTGGCTTCCAGTCACTAAAACAGCCGTCTGTCATCACTCTCTGTCTCCTGCAGCTAAGCCAATCTTGAATCCACCTTCTCAAGTTACCTTGTATCCCATGTGCATTTGTTTTCTAGATAAGTCTCCCATGTGGGACCTTGTCAAAGGCTTTCCTGAAATCCATGTAAACTACATCAACTGCAGTACCCTCATCTGCACACCTGGTCACATGCTCAAAAAATTCAATCAAATTGGTTAGACATGACCTCCCTTTGACAAAGCCATGCTGACTATTACTAATCCAATTTTGCCTCTTCAAGTGGAGATAGATTCTCTCCTTCGGAGTTTTCTCCAATAGTTTCCCTACCACTGACGTGAGACTCACTGGTCTGTAGTTCCCTGGCTTATCTCTACAACATTTCTTAAATAGTGGGACTACATTAACTGTTCTCCAGTCCTCTGGCACCTCCATGGTGGCCAGAGAGAAATTAAAAATTTGGGTCAGAGCCCCTGAAATCTCCACCCTCGCCTCCCACAGCATCCTGGGACACAAATCGTCCGCACCTGGAGATTTGTCCACTTTTAAGCCTGCCAAAACCTCCAATACCTTGTCACTCCCTATCACAATTTGCTCAAGAACCTCACAGTCTCTCTGTCTGAGTTCCATATCTACATCCATATTCTCTTGGGTGAAGACACATATGAAGTATTCGTTCAATACCCTACCAATGTCATCTGGCTCCGCCCACAAATTTCCCCCTTGGTCCCTTATGGGTCCGACTCTTTCCCTGGTTATCCTCTTCCCATTGATGTATTTATAGAATATCTTGAGATTTTCCATACTTTTTTTGAAACATAGGGACAGAGGAAGTATTAATGGGATTAGTACCCTTGAAAGTTTATAAATCACCAGAGCAGGATGAAATATACCCCAGGCTGTTCAAAGAAGCAAGAGAGGAAATAGCAGAGGGTCTGGCCATCATTTTCCAGTTCTCACTGGATACAGGTGTGGTACCAGAGGATTGGAGAACTTTTAACATTGTACCACTGTTTAAAAAGGGAGCGAAGGATTGTCTGAATAATTACAGGCCACTCAGTCTAACCTCAGTAGTGGGCAAATTATTGGAATCCATTCTGCGAGACGGGGTAAACTGTCACATAGAAAGGCACAGGTTCATTAAGAATAGTCAGCAAGGATTTGTTCATGGAAGATCTTGTTCGAACAACTTAATCGAATTTTTTGAAGATGTACAAGGAACACAGATGAGGGTAGTGCAGTTAATGTGGTCTACGTGGCTTTTAGCAAGGCTTTTGACAAGGTCCCACCTGAAGAAGTGGTTCCAGAAATAAAATCCCATGGGATACAGGGATATGCAGCAAGGTGGATGGAAAATTGGCTCAGTGGCAGGAAACAACGTGTAATTGTTGACGGGTGTTTTTGCAATTGGTGGGCTGTTTACAGTCACGTTCCACAGGGCTCAGTACTGGGTCCTTTGCTTTTTGTGGTGTATATTACCGATTTGGACGAAAATGTAGGGGGCATGATCAAGATGTTTGCGTACGACGCAAAGATTGGCCATGTGGTAGATAGTGAGAAGGGTAGCTGTAGGCTGCAGGAAGATAGTGACGGTCTGGTCAGATGGGAAATAAAGTGGCAAATGGAATTCAACCTGGATAAGTGTGAGGTGATGCAATTGGGGAACTCAAACAAGGCAAAGGAATACACTATTACTGGGAAAATACTGGGAAGTGTTGAGGAAGTAAGGGCCATTGGAGTGAATGCGTACAGATCCCTGAAGATAGCAGTAAAGGTCAATAAGGTGGTTAAGAAGGCATATGGAATCATTTCCCTTTTTAGCTGAGGTGTAGACTCTGAGAGCAGGGAGGTTATGCTGGAACTATATAAATCATTGGTGAGAACACAACCAGAGTACTGTGTGCAGTTCTAGTCACCTCATTACAGAAAGGATGTAATTGCACTAGAGAGGGTACAGAGGAAATTTATGAGGATGTTGCCAGGACTGAAAAAATGCAGCTATGAGGAAAGATTGGATAGGCTGGGGTTGTTCTACTTGGAACAGAGAAGGCTGAGGGGAGATCTGATTGAAATGTACAACATTTTGAGGGGACTAGACAGAGTGGAGGTGAAGGGTCTATTCATCCTTGCAGTGAGGTCAGTGACTAGGGGGCATAGATTTAAAATGATTGGTAGAAATATCAGAGGGAAGATGAGGAATAACTTGTTCACCCAGAAATACAAAATTGGCTCAGTGGCAGGAAACAAAGGGTTATTGTTGACGGGTATTTTAGTGACTGGAGGGCTGTTTCCAGTGGTGTTCTACAGGGCTCAAAACTGGGCCCCCTGCTTTTAGTGAGGGTCTGGAACTCACTGCCTGAAAAGATGGTTGAGGCAGAAACCCTCTACTCATTCAAAAGCAGTCTGAATGTGCACCTCAAGTGTCATTATCTGCAGGGCTATGGATCAAATGCTGGATGGTGGGATTAGAATAGGTGGATCATTTTTCGTTCAGCTCCGACATGATGGGCTAAGTGGCCTCTTTCTGTGTCATAAGATTTCTACGAGTCTATGATTCTATAACGCGAAGCATGCTATCCTCATTAACACTCACAGTTATATCAACAAACCCTATCAAGATTATCAGAAATGATTTTCCATTAACCTATCCGTGCTGCTTGTCATTTATTATCCCATGATTTTACAAGCAAGATATATTTTTATGTCAGGCTGCTGCTTGACTAGTCTATGGGACAGCTCTCCCAACTTTGGCACAAGCCCCCAGATGTTAGTAAAGAGAACCTTGCAGGGTCGACAGAGCTGGGTGTGCCCAGGTCGATGCTGGGTAGGCCATCCGGATCATTCGTTTTTATTGACTTCATAGCAGTTAGATACAACTGAGTGGCTGGCTAGTCCATTTCAGAAGGCATGTAAAAGTCAACCACATAGCTGTGGATCTGGAGTCAGACCAGGCACGGACAGCAGATTTCCTTCCCTAAAGAACATTAGTGAACCTTTTGTGTCACTGGAGAGTTTCCATCTTCTATCACTTTCATATCCAAGGATGACTGACAGATTCTGGCCAGTGCCTGTGCTGCTTCCACCATACCTTCCCTCAGCAGCCTTCATACATCCATTCCAGACCAGGTAAATGTTCAACTTTGTTATGATGCAATAAGTGTTAGATTGAAAGGGGTTAACTGAATCTGTTTGTTCAGTGACTGTAATTAATGTCAATCTCCATGGACCCGTATTGTGTCACTCGAGGGTTTCCAACTTCTATTAATAACGGATTCCTTTCAATGTGTTATTCCATGGTATCAGCGGGAGCATCAACTCCGGCACGAACAGCGATCAGCGGCTTCAGACAGAGGGAGAGGATAGATCAGAATCTGAGAACAATAGATTGGAATGTTACAACAATGGGTCAGAATCTGAGAACAATAGATTGGAATGTTACAACAATGGGTCAGAATCTGAGAACAATAGATTGGAATGTTACAACAATGGATCAGAATACGAGAACAATAGATTGGAATGTTACAACAATGGGTCAGAATCTGAGAACAATAGATTGGAATGTTACAACAATGGACGGCAGGAGTTTCTCCTCTTTGTTTGGCCTGGTTACTGCAGATTATTATTGGATGACATTAGAATTGCGGATCTATTATGCTCTGAGGATGATTCAATTTATTTACTATCCCATACTCGCTATTATTGGTGTCCCTGGTAAGTCTCTGTCTGAAACTATTAGATTCTGAAAACATATTTCACTGATTTAATGTTCCTGTCATTTAAATCATGAGAAGACTGAAGTCATTGTCTTCAGTTTTTGTCACATACTCTATTCCCTATCGACAGTCTGCATCCCCCTCACTGGCCGTTGTCTGAGGCTGAACCAGGAAGTTTACAATCTCTGGTACCTGTTTAATGCTGAGCTGAGTTCATCCCCATATTCTCGCTATCCCCAACCCTGCCTATTGTTCCGGCCAGGTGAGGATGGGTCACAGTCGCTCGTCTTATTTGACCACAACTCTGTTTGTTCTTTTTAACCAGTGGATGTGCTAACCCTCTCATTGAGTATTTGACCTTTTACCCTTGGAGTGATTGTGAAGGACCTGGTCGGACAGGTTCTCTTGAGTTTAAACAGGAAAGAGGTGAGTTTATTATACTTAACAATGTCAACCCGATCTCAATAAAATCATAAAAAATACACCACACATTTACGCACACACTCGCACGAATATCACACAGAAATAGATTACAGAGTGAGAAGATTGGAGTCCGGGATAAATATAAAAATAAAATACTCATTCTGTGATGTTGGACGACTCGGTGGTCTTCCGGCTGCAGTTGTATTCTTGAAGGCTTCGGCTGGTCGAAGTGCCCTTTGTGGCTGGCCCACATGGCTCAGGGATTTCTCTGAGGCAGACAAGTAGGCGGCTTTCTATCCCTGGTGTCTCTGTGTGGAGTAATCTGTCGGCTTGGAGGGACCACAGTCGCATGTGGTATTCAAACTTGTGATGTTAGCTGGAGGGAGAGAGACGGGAGGGGGGGGGTTGGTGGGGGCTGCGGGGACACAGCCCTTCTGCTTCTGCACAGTTTGAATCACTGGCGTGTCTGTTTTTGCCCAGGGGAAACTCCCAGCTTTCACATAGATGGACAGAAGGTCCCATGACTGTCTCAGTGTATTCGCTGGAACCTTATAATGAGATTCAAGGTTAGAAACTTCTGTCATCCCAGGGCTCAGGATGCCAGTATTTATAATTGGAGGAGTTTGCTCTTTCAAAGTCAATATGTCAGGATGTCCTTGTATGCCTTGTTAATGAATGTAATCTTAGGTAATTCAGTCACTGGAGCAAGCCAGTGATTTAGGTCCAGGCACATCAGAAATGTCTCTCCCGTTGGAGGCCTTTGAATGTGAAAAGGTGTTTCAGATGCCAATTGAGGTGGGCATCTTGGCTGCCAGTTTTTTCAAGGTTAACTGTAGGATTTCTTTGTTCATTAAAGGTTTACTGTAAGTTTCAAATCGGTGAATTAAAATTCCTCATTGGGCATATTGTGTTATCTTGACACCGCCATAGCACGCAGAAAGAAATGTGATAATAGGAACATTTCATTGCAGAATTGTGGGAAGAAATAGAAGGAAACATACATTCATTCTCAATAAACACTTCTCAAATTGACACATTAATCTTAGAATTACTGCAGCTGACATTGTCTGTTCCAGTTGTGCTGATTTAATTGTGTTGGAGTTTTGTCTGGGATGGTTATTTGTCGGGTTCGACCCTGGACAATTCATCAGCGATTACATTGGGTTTTTTTTCTCTTGCAATGAAGCTTTAACCATTCAGGTTAGTGTGCCTTGATGATCTTTCTCCCAGTGAGATTTCTGAGATTTCCTCTGGACCTTTGTTCTTGCTGAGCTCGGCTTTGAAATTTATTTATTTATTGATACAGCACTGAAACAGGCCCTTCGGCCCACCAAGTCTCTGCCGACCATCAACCACCCATTTATACTAATCCTACATGAATCCCATATTCCTACCACATCCCCACCTTCCCCTGACACTTACCTATACTAGGGGCAATTTATAATGACCAATTTACCTATCAACCTGCAAGTCCTTGGCTGTGGGAGGAAACCGGAGCACCCAGCAAAAACCCACGTGGTCACAGGAAGAACTTGCAAACTCCACAGAGGCAGTACCTAGAATCGATCGTGGGTCGCAGGAGCTGTGAGGCTGCAGTGCTAACCACTGCACAACTTTGCCACCCCAAGCTGTAGGGCTTGATTAGCTTTGGGTTTGGGATCTGATCATTGGGTTCGTCAGTGCGGAGATCTACACTGACCTTACTTTTAGCTTTCTGCTGAGGTACGCAATTGCCGTTCACTTTAGGGCAATTTCCTTTCCCTTTTCTTTTTACTATGAGGAGGATATTTTCCCTAATCTGCCCTATTTCCTCTGGAACAGTAGTGCTCGCTAGTGTCTGTCCAGCTTTCACTGCACTTTCCAGCGGCACTTTGACTAGGGAAGACATCTCCCTTACCATTGGCATGGCTTTTTCGGAACCTTCTTTGTCTCTCCACGTTTCTGTAAATGCTGTTAACAGCCTTTTCAGGGTCCCTGTTTGACCTGCATTTAAGGAGGAGAGTGTGGTTTCAGGGTTGGCTAATCGGAGGGTAGGGGGTTCCAGTTGGGAATTCTCCTGGCCCTCCTCTAACCTGTCCTCACTGTCCCTTTCAATCCTTCCCTCCTGACTGTCTGACAGGTCTGTACTTGTCTGTCCCCTCCACAGCCTTTATTTTTTGCCTTTGTTCTGGGGTGTCAATTAAATAATTTACCCGCTATTCTTTTTGTCACTCGACATGGACCACTGAATCAGGATTTCAGTGGTTGACCCTGCATTGGGAGTAATAACAATACATGGTCTCCGATTTGAAATGTTCTCGCCTTGGCATTTTTCGTGCTTACCTTTTCATAGCTGCCTGGAAGGTTTTTAGGTGTTATTGAGCCATTGCACAGTCTCCCTTGAGCCACTCCCAGAGCATGGAAATGTATTCTAACATGGAAGACTCATCCCTGTGTCCGAACAATGTCATGAATAGTTTAAGCAGAGCTCTCACCTCGTGTCCATAAATTAACTCAAAGAGACTAAAGCCAGTGGAAGCATTGGATAAGTCCCTGGTAACCAACAGGTGAAATCCTGGCCCTTTGTCCCAGTCATGGGGTTACTCATAGCAGTATGGCCTGATCATTGTCTTTAGGGTCTGGTGGTACCGCTACAAAAGCCCCTTGTGACTGTGGGTGGTCGGCTGAGGACTTTATTTGGGTTATGTCCAGATTACCCATGACCTTTTCAAAAATACTGGACATAAAATGTGTGCCCTGATCCAACTGGATTTCAGCAGGCAGCCCATTATCGGGTAAAGAATTGGGTTCGCCCCTCCACCACTACCTTGGCAGAGGTAGTTCTTCGGGAGAATGGCCTCTGGGAATCGGGTCACCACATCCATAATGGTGAGAAGATACTGGTAATCCCGTTTTGTTTGGAGATTTTAATTTTCCCAACATTGACTGGGATTCACTTAGTGTTAGTGGTCTAGATGGAGCAGAATTTGTAAGGAGCATCCAGGAGGGTTTTCTAGAGCAGTATGTAAATAGTTCAACTCGGGAAGGGGCCATACGGGACCTGGTGTTGGGGAATGAGTCCGGCCAGGTTGTTGAAGTTTCAGTAGGGGACTACTTTGGGAATAGTGATCACAATTCCGTAAGTTTTAGAATACTCATGGACAAAGACGAGAGTGGTCCCAAAGGAAGAGTGCTAAATTGGGGGAAGGCCAACTATACCAAAATTCGGCAGGAACTGGGGAATGTAGATTGGGAGCAGCTGTTTGAAGGTAAATCCACATGTGATACGTGGGAGGCTTTTAAAGAGAGGTTGATTAGCGTGCAGGAGAGACATGTTCCTGTTGAAATGAAATACGGCATGCTTTCCTTCATCGGACGGGGTATTGAGTACAAGAGTTGGCAGGTCATGTTACAGTTGTATAGGACTTTGGTTCGGCCACATTTGGAATACTGCATGCAGTTCTGGTCGCCACATTATCAAAAGGATGTGGATGCTTTGGAGAGGGTGCAGAGGAGGTTCACCAGGATGTTGCCTGGTATGGAGGGCGCTAGCTATGAAGAGAGATTAGGATTATTTTCATTAAAAAGACGCAGGTTGAGGGGGGACCTGATTGTGGTGTACAAAATCATGAGAGGTATAGACAGGTTGGATAGCAAGAAGCTTTTTCCCAGAGTGGGCGATTCAAAATACTAGGGGTCACGAGTTCAAAGTGAGAGGGGAAAAGTTTAGGGGGGATATGCGTGGAAAGTTCTTTACACAGAGGGTGGTGGGCGCCTGGAACGCGTTGCCACTGGAGGTGGTAGACAGATACATGAATGGGCAGGAAGCAAAGAGATACAGACCCTTAGAAAATAGGCAACATGTTTAGATGGAGGATCTGGATCGGCGCATGCTTGGCGGGCCGAAGGGCCTGTTCCTGTGCTGTCCTTTTCTTTGTGCTTTGTTCTTTGTTCAGCAAGTGTCCCGCACAATCCACCAGCACTCTGCTGAAGGGTTCCCCAAATGTTGCTATGGCAATTCAGGGTGCAGGTTTTATTGCAGGTCGGGGCTTCCCCACAACCTGGCAGGTGTGACCAGTTTTACAGAACTCCACCACATCTTTGTGGAGCTGTGGCCAGTCAAAATGCTATCTTATGCGGGCTTCAATTTTTCATACACTGACATGTCCTGTCATTGGAAGTTCGTGGGCCATTCTTAATATTTATTTAAGGTACCTCAGTGGCACCACTATCAGGTGAACCACTGTCCACTCTTCATCGCAGGTCTGTGAGGAGGTCTCCACTTCCTCATTAGCACCTCATTCTTTAAATAGCAAACACTCTGCAACTCCCTCTGCTTCAGTTTTGGTTTGGACAGTCTGTGCTATTTTTGAACACTGGGTTTGGTTGTTGATCCTCAACTAAAGAAGATCCGTTTAGCAAATCCTTTGTGTCCTCTAACTTCCCAAATAAGGTTACAGACAGCCAGGCAGTCGGGTCATCCATCTGCAGTGTCAGTTCAGGGGATTGTTTGGCCATGGACCGAGTCACCACACAATCAGGGAGAATGTCAGGGACCTTCTCCTGGAACCTCTCTATCTCCTGGCCCTATTTTAGTCTCTCGACAACTAGCGGGGAAGCTGGCACCTTTTCCCCTGCCAGATCATTACCCAGGAGTTGGTCGCCCATCAACAGGTAAACTAGAGACAATCCCCATGGTTACCGGTCCTCAAATTGGGTCACACTCCAAGTGTACCCGATATAAAGGTGAGAACATATATGCCTTCCGATACCATTCACTAACTTTTTAGCATTCACTGCACTCTTGGAGAAAGGTCATGCCTTTTCCCAGCAGAAGGGATTGGGTGGCCCCTGTATCCCTCAGTCTGACTATGGGCTTGCTTGCCTCACTCAAGATGGATGGGGGCACTTTTCCTTGGGATACAAATTCCAGGTAACTCTCAGGGATTTTGTTAAGTTTTCCTGCACTCTCAGTGGTAGGTTTACTGGGTCTGACTGCTACAGTTAAAGGCACAGCCTGATCTGCTGTGCTTTCCATCAGGGCCCGTTTTCCTGCACTGATCTGCTGGACTTTCATTAATCCTACAGGTTTTCCCCGTCACTTCCACCAGTCAGCTTGACGGTGATCTGCCTTATTACAGTGGAAACACAAAGGGCCTCGGCTGTTACTTCTGCTCTCACTACCGTCCTATTTGGCCTGAGGATGGGCTCCCGGGTGTCCAGCTTTTCCTCTTTGCCCATGGCTGTTCAGCATCCGATCAGCCTCCCACCTTTTATTCTCAGGTCTTTGGGGTGACGAGGGAAGGGTTTCCCTTTGAGGTTAAAGGCCTTGTATACAAGGAAAAATTCAACAGCCAGAATTGCAACCTGCCTGGCTTTTTGAACGTTCGGTACCTCTTTGTGGGTTTTAATGGGAGGGGGAGGAAGTTTTTGAACTCTTCAAGATGGATTACTGCTATGAGATTCATATATGTGGGCTGTATCTTGATCGTCTGTATCCACTGATCAAAAGTAAACACCAAAACAGACTGTAAATCTTCTACTGGTACATAAAATTGTACAGTTTAGCTTAGACAAATGTGGATCCTTTACAGGCAGAGTCAGGAGAATTTATAATGGGGAATTGAGAAATGACAGAGAAGTTAAATGATTATTTTGTGTCTGCCTTCACTGAGAAAGATACAAGAAATCTCCCAGAATTAGAGATCCAAGGGATTGGGAGAATGAAGAATTGAAGGAAATTAGTATTAGTAAGAAGTTTGTATTGGAGACATTAATAGGGCTGATGTTTGACAATTATCCAGGATCTGATATTCTACATCTCAGAGTGTTGAAGGAAGTAGCAATGGAGATTCTTCATGCATTGGTGATCATCTTTCAAAATTCTATCAATTCTGGAACGCTTCCTGCAGATTGGAAGGTAGCAAATGTCATCCCACTATTTAAGAAGGGAGGGAAAGAGAAAATTGGGAACTACAGACCTGTAATTTTTAAAAAATTATTATTTAGAGATACAGCACTGAAACAGGCCCTTTGGCCCACAGAGTCTGTGCCGACCAACAACCACCGATTTATACTAACTCTACAGTAATCCCATATTCCCTACCACCGACCAACACTAGGGGTAATTTACAATGGCCAATTTATCTATCAGTCTTTGGCTGTGGGAGAAAACCGGAACACCTGGCGAAAACCAACGCGGTTAGCATTTCATCACTACTAGGGAACATGTTAGAATCTATTCTAAATTATGTGATAAATGGATCTGATTGGGCAGAATCAACATGGATTTATGAATGGGAAATCATGCTTGATGATCCTGTTGGGTTTTTGTTTTGGATGCCACTAAGAAAATAGAGAAGGGGAGTCGTTGGATTTTCAGAAAGCTATTGATAAAGTGCCCCACTGTATGTTGGTTAGCAAAGTTAAAGAACATGGGATCGGAGGTAATATACTGACTAGCAGTAAGGATTGGTAAACAGGTAGGAAACAGAGAGTAGGAATAAACGGGACATCCTTGCATTGGCAGTCTGTGACTAGTGGAGTACCACAGGGATCAGCGCTTGGGTCTCAGCTGTTCACAATATCTATCAATGATTTGGATATTGGGACCAAAGTAATATTTTCAAGTTCGCAGATGACAGAAAACTAGGTGGAAATGTGTGTTGTGAGGAAGATGCAAAGTGGCTTCAAGGATATTTGGACAGACTTAGTGTTTGGGCGAGAACAGGGCAGTTGGAATATAATGTGGAAAAATGTGAGGTGGGCCACTTGGGTAGGATGAATAGATGTGCAGAGTGTTCCAATTGGTGAGAGATTAGAAAGTGTAGATGTACAAAGGGACCTGGGTATCCTCATCAGTAAGTCGTTGAAAGCTAACATGCAGGTGCAGCAAGCAATTAGGAAGGCAAATGGTATGTTGGCCTTTATCATAAATTGATTTGAGTAGAGAAGTCTTGCTGCAATTGTATAGAAACTTTGTTAGACCGCAGATGGAGTGCTGTGTGCAGTCCTGGTCCCCTTACCTGAGGAAGGATATTATGACCACAGAGGGAGTGCAAAGAAGGTTCACCAGACTTGTTCCCGGGATGGTGGGACTGTCCTATGAAGAGAGATTGGGGAAACTGGGCCTGTATTCTCCAGTGTTTCGAAGAATGAGAGGTGATCTCATTGAAAGCTACAAAATACTTAAAGGGATAGACAGGGTAGATGCAGCTAAGATGTTTCCCCTGGTTGGGGAGTCTAGAACTAGCAGACATAATTTCAAAATAAGAGAGAAGTCACTTAGGACAGAGATGAGGAAAAATTGCTTTACTCAGAGGGTTCTGAATCTTTGAAATTCTCTACCCCAGAGAGCTGTGGAAGCTCAGTCATTGAGTATGTTTAAAGTAGAGATTGACAGTTTTCTAAATACCACTGACAAAAAGGGATATGAGGATAGTGTGGAGGATAAGGCATTGAAGTGGATGATCAGGCATGATCATATTGGATGGCAGAGCAGGTTCGATGGGCTGAATGACTTACTTCAGCTCCTATGTTCCTACATTGCTAAGCTGCTTAACTCTTTCAAACTCGAGGTCAGTTTAGTCAGGCTGCTTTCCGAGGATTCAGAATGTTTTACAGTACACTTCCAATACTATCTCATATGCACCCAGGATAGCATTTTTAGCCATCTCATAATGTGATGAACTTTCATCTGGCAACAGTGAATAAACCTCATTGACTTTTCCTGTTATTCTACTTTGTAAAAACAGTGTCCAGCTCTCTGTCAGTCATTTCAGCTGCTTTGCAAGCTTTTCAAAACTGATGAAAAATTCTGACACATCCTCCTCATTGAAATTTGGAACAAACTGGGAGAACATTAAGAGCTCAGCACATGGTCCTGAACTATGGGTTGCTCCTTCACTAGCTGTGCCTTCAGTGGGTGGACTGAGATTTCCTCTAGTTGTTTTAGCCACCTTAACTCCCTTTCCTCCTTCTCCTTCTGGAACACTCTTACTTTTTCCCTTTCTTGACACTCTGCTCTTTCTCGCTCTCTCTGGAATTCTAATTCTAGTCTCTTCTGTTCCAGTTTTACCTTAGCTAACATTACTCAATCTGTTAGTGATTCTAACCCTGTTTGAATTGTCAGCTTCAAATAAAAGATGATTGGCCACAAGTCTTAGGATTTTGGGGTTTCCAATCTTTTGGATGGAGAATAATCCCTAACTGTCCAGCTGCATTACACAACTTTTCAACTGAGAGGGGTTTTAACCTGTACCGAGTTACTTCACTCTGTATGTAACTCCTCTTTTTAAAAAAGGGAGAGAGACAGAAAGCACGAAAGATTATGAGGGGCATAGACAGCGTAGATAGGAAAAAACGTTTTCCTTAGCGGAGGTATCAATAACCAGGGGGTATTGATTTAAATTATGGGGCAGGAGGTTGAGAGGGGATTTGAGGGGATGAAAAATCACCCAGAGGGTAATTTGAATTCAGAACACACTGCCTGAAGTGGCTGCAGAGGCAGGAACCCTCACAACATTTACGAATTATTTAGATGAGCACTTGAAACGCCATAGATTACAAGTTTACGGGCCAGGTGCTGGAAAATGGGATTAGAATGGATAGGCTTGTTGGCTGGCACAGACACAGTGGGCCGAAGGGCCTGTTCCTTTGCTGTATAACTCTGTGACTCTTTGACACTTCCAATTTATCGTTTGTCATTGCGTTACAATCACTAGAACCTCCATATTTCTGATACAGTCAGGTGAGGAGAGGTCCCAGGCTCCCCTCTTGACCGATCTTTTATTTGATCACAAAAGGATTTATTCCTGTTTAGCAGTGGGCGTGCTGACCACCTCAGTGAGTATTTTACCTTTTACCTTTATTGTGATCGTGAAAGAACCAATCAGACAGGTTTTCTTAAGTTTAAACAAAAAGTGAGTTTATTGGACATCAAAATCTAAAATTAATCTAATTAAATAATAAAAATATACGGTACTCATACATGCACAAACTCACAGGCAAATCACACAAATGAAGTATACAGTGAGAAATAAATTTGTATTTGGATTGGAGTCCAAAATAAATTAAAAATAAGCAAAGTCTGTGAGGTTGGATAATTCTGTGGTCTGCGCCTTTGCCACACTTATTTATGAGTTTCATGCCATCTGCAAGCGTTGAAATTATGTTGTTTTACATATAAGTCTCTATTACTTGTATAACTATCTACATGTCAGGAAGAGCACTGGTGCTAATACTGACCCCTGCGAAACAGCACTGTATACAAAGAACAAAGAACAAAGAAAATTGCAGCACAGGAACAGGCCCTTCGGCCCTCCAAGCCAGCGCCGATCCAGAGCCTCTATCTAAACCTGTCGTCTATTTTCTAAGGGTCTGTATCTCTTTTCTTCCTGCCCATTCATGTATCTGTCTAGATACATCTTAAAAGACGCTATCGTGCCCGCGTCTACCACCTCCGCTGGCAAGGCATTCCAGGCACCCACCACCCTCGACGTGAAGAACTTTCCACGCATATCCCCCCTAAACCTTTCCCCTCTCACTTTGAACTCGTGACCCCTAGTATTTGAATCCCCACTCTGGGAAAAAGCTTCTTGCTATCCACCCTGTCTTTTCCTCTCATGATTTTGTACACCTCAATCAGGTCCCCCCTCAACCTGCGTCTTTCTAATGAAAATAATCCTAATCTACTGAACTTCTCTTCATAGCTAGCGCCCTCCATACCAGGCAACATCCTGGTGAACCTCCTCTGCACCCTCTCCAAAGCATCCACATCCTTTTGATAATGTGGCGACCAGAACTGCACGCAGTATTCCAAATGTGGCCGAACCAAAGTCCTATACAACTGTAACATGACCTGCCAACCCTTGTACTCAATACCCCGTCCGATGAAGGAAATCATGCCGTATGCCTTCTTGACCACTCTATTGACCTGCGTTGCCACCTTCAGGGAACAATGGACCTGAACACCCAAATCTCTCTGTCCATCAATTTTCCCCAGGACTTTTCCATTTACTGTATAGTTCACTCTTGAATTGGATCCTCCAAAATGCATCACCTCGCATTTGCCCTGATTGAACTCCATCTGCCATTTCTCTGCCCAACTCTCCAATCTCTCTATATTCTGCTGTATTCTCTGACAGTCCGCTTCACTATCTGCTACTCCACCAATCTTAGTGTCGTCTGCAAACTTGCTAATCAGACCACCTATACTTTCCTCCAAATCATTTATGTATATCACAAACAACAGTGGTCCCAGCACGGATCCTTGTGGAACACCACTGGTCACACGTCTCCATTTTGAGAAACTCCCTTCCACTGCTACTCTCTGTCTCCTGTTGCCCAGCCAGTTCTTTATCCATCTTGCTTGTACACCCTGGATCACATGCGACTTCACTTTCTCCATCAGCCTACCATGGGGAACCTCATCAAACGCCTTACTGAAGTCCATGTATATGACATCTACAGCCCTTCCCTCATCAATCACTCCCCCTCCCCCGTTCTGAAAAAAGTCTGTTCACCACTTCTCTTTGCTTTCTGTCCCTGAGTCAGTGTCATATCCACACTATCACTGGCAAATTATTCCATGTGTTCTATTTTTCATAACAAGGCTATGGAATGTCATTTGATCACAGGCCTTTTGAAAGTCCGTACACATACCATGAAACACACTATCCTCAACAACACTCACAGTTATGTCATCAATTAGCTAGATCAAGATTATCGGACGTGATTGGTCATTCATCTACCTGTGCTGTTTGTCATTTATTATCCCATGTTTTTCTAAGAAAGATATATTTTGTACAGGCTTATGGCCTCTAGAAATTTCCAACCACCGACATTAGACTGACTGGTCAGTAGCTACAGGATTTATCTAATGTCTCATTTTATAAGCAGGGTGTAACATTTACAACCCTGCAGTCCCCTGTCATCACTCCCAGATCCAAGGAGGATTGAAAGCATCCAGCCAGTGACTCTGCTTTTTCCACCATTCCTTCCCTCGACAAACCTCGTATCTCCCATCTAGACTGAGGAACACCTCTACACTATTGTGGTACAAAAAGTATTGGATTGAAAGAGGTTAACTGAACTTGTTTGTTCATTAACTGTAATTAATGTCAGTCACTACGGACCCTAATTGTGTCACTGGAGGGTTTCCCGCTTCTATTAATAAGGGACTCCTTTCAATGTGTTAACTCATAGTGTCAGTGGGAGCATCAACCCCGGCACTAACAGGGATCCGTGGCTGCAGAGAGAGAGAGAGAGAGAGAGAGAGGATCGATCAAAATCTCAGGACAATAGATTGGAATGTTACAACAATGGGTCGGAATCTGGGAACAATAGATTGGAATGTTACAACAATGGGTCAGAATATGAGGACAATAGATTGGAATGTTGCAACAATGGGTCAGAATCAGGGAACAATAGATTGGAATGTTACAACAATGGGTCAGAGTCTGAGGACAATAGATTGGAATGTTCCAGCAATGGGACAGAATCTGAGGACAATAGATTGGAATGTTCCAACAATGGGTCAGAATCTGAGGACAATAGATTGGAATGTTGCAACAATGGGTCAGAATCTGGGAACAATAGATTGAAATGTTACAGCAATGGGTCAGAATCTGAGGACAATAGATTGGAATGTTCCAACAATGGGTCAGAATCTGGGAACAATAGATTGGAATGTTACAACAATGGACAGCAGGAGTTTTGCCGATTGGTTTGGCCTGGTTGCTGCTGAGTATTTTTGGATGACATTAAAATTGCGGATCTATTATGCTCTGAAGATGATTTAAACGGTTTACTTCCCCATCCTCGCTATTATTGGTGGCCCTGGTAAGTCTCTGTATCCAACTATTACATCCATAAACCATATTTCACTGATATGGTGTTTTTGTGAATTATATTTGGGAAGAATTAAGCCACTGTCTTCAGTCTCTGTCACACATTCCACTCTACATCCACTATCTGCATTCACCTCCCTACCCAATGTCTGAGGCTGAAACAGACTGTTTGGAACCTCTGTGTTATATTTATACCTGAGCTGAGTTCATTGCCATATTTCCATCAACACCAGCTCTACCTACTACCACCTCTGTTATATCACCCGTCATCACATCTGCCTCAGCCCATCTGCTGCATAATCCCTCATCTGTGCCTTTGTTAAATCCACACTTGACTATTCCAATTCTATCCTGGTCATCCTCCCAGTTATAAATCTCCATAAACCAAAGCCCATCCAGAACTCTGCTGCCTGTATCCTACCTCACACCAAATCCCAATCACCCATTACCCCTGTGTTCACTGATCTACATTGGCTACCGGTCTGGCAGTACCTTAATTTTAATATTCTCATTCGTGTTTGAATCCCTCCCTGGACTCACCCCTCCAATTAGTCCTTTTCCCCTGTACATTTCACATATTATTGAAAATCTTATGCCTTCAAGTCTTTATCCAATTCCCGTGTTGAAGTGAGTTGCTTTCACTCGATATCTTCCCCTGCTGTGATTTTCACTCTATGTCGGCACTGGTGCCAACACTATGGAAACCTGGATCCATAACATGATGTGAAAGGCACAGCCGGACACTTCTAGTGTGGCCAGCACTGTGTCTCGTGCTGGGCAGGGATCTAGCCTGGGTATACCATACATATGGTGTTAGTGTGAGGAAGGGTTTGAATTGACGTCAATAAGTCATTCCGACAGCTTTGATGTACTTCCTTGACACTTTATCTCTGCATGTCCATTGACCACCTGTGTAGTCATTCTCAGCTGAACACACATTCAGCAGCAAGAGGAACCCCCTCTAATGTTATTCAAAAGGACCAGACATCCAACTTACAGGTGAGGGGCTTTTGACTTACTTCTGTTATTTTGAAAAAGTGGAGGTGCTGTGGATGGTTTTCTGGAGGTTGTGTTGTGAGCTGCTGTAGACATTCAGGGGGGACAGAGGATTTGGTGACCCAACTCTGGACGAGATATGGGTACTGCATTTACAGTATCTCTGGGTCTCGAACATGACCAACAAATGGAGCAGAGTCTGCAGAGAGGGCAAGCTCTGTGAAGAGGGACGAGGAAGGGGCCCTCCTCTACTTACCCCGGGTTTTCCAAGAGCACTTTTCATACCTACACCTAACCCTGGAGCAGTGATAAGAGGTGACTCTGATTCAATAAGGAGGTGGTCACAGAGCTGTGTCAACTCCTGTAACACGACCTGGAGCTTCACACCAGGGTGAGAACGGAGCTGCCAGTGGCTGTTCAGGTCTCAGTTTCATTGCAGTTCTATGTATCTTTGAAAAGTGATAATAAAACAAACTTAAAGGCTTTGTATATGAATGCACAAAACCTTTGGAACAAAATAAATGAGCTAACAGTGCAACTAGAGATAAATGGGTGTGATTTAGTGGCGATTACTGAGACGTGGTTGCAGGGAAGCCAGGCTTGGGAATAGAATATCCAAGGGTACTTAGTATTTTGGAAGGATAGACAGAAAGGAAAAGGAGGAGGTGTAGCTTTGTCAGTAAAGAAAGAGATCAGTGCTGTGGTGAGAAATGATAGAGGCACTGGAGATCAAGACATAGAATCAGTCTGGGTAGAAATATGAAATAGCAAGGCAACGAAGTCATAGGTGGGAGTAATCTATAGGCCCCCAAACAGTAGTTCCACAGTGAGGCACAGTATGAACTAAGAAATACTGGGGCTTGTAAGAAAGGTACGGCAATAACCATGGGTGATTTTAATATGCATAGAGGCTGGATTAATCAAATTGGCAAAGGTAGCCTCGGGGGAGCAGGCTATTCGAGATTTGGTATTGTGAAATGAGGTGGGATTAATTAATGATCTCATAGTTAATGATCCTGTATGGAACAGAGATTATAGCATGGTAGAATTTAAAGTTCAGTTTGAGAGCGAGAAACTGGATTTCCACACTTGCGTTCTGGAGTTAAACAAAGGTAATTACATCGGCATGAGGACAGATTTAGCCCGAGTGGACTGGGCAGGAAGACTAAAAGGTAGGACAGTTGATGAGCAGTCGCAGATGTTTAAGGAGATATTCAATTCCTCCCAACTACAATATATTCCAGAGAGGAAGAAAGATTCTAGGAGGGGGAAAAACATCCATGGCTAAGCAAGGAAGTTAAGGATAACATAAAGACAAAATCTAAGGCATACCATATTGCAAAGGCCAGTGGCAGGCTGGAAGATTGGGAAATTTTTAATGATCAACAAAGGGTTACTAAAAAGGTAATAAAAAGAGCACAGGTAAATTATGAAAGAAAACTAGCGCAAAATATAAAAAGGGATCGCAAAAACTTCTTTAAGTATATAAAAGGTAAGAGAGTAGCTAAAGTGAATGTTGGTCCCTTGGAGGATGAGACTGGGGAGTTGATAGAGGGGAACACAGAAATGGTGGAGACACTAAATCAGTATTTTGCCTCAGTTTTCACGGTGGAGGACACCAGTACTATCTAAATAGTAACAGGTAATGCAGAGGTTATAGAAAGAGAGGAATTTAGAACAATCATCATTACCAGGTAAAATGTAATGAGCAAATTATTGGGATTGAAGGCAGACAAGTCCCCAGGGCCTGATGGCCTACATCAGAGGGTCTCAAAGGAAGTGACAGCTGAGTTAATGGAATCATTTGTTACAATATTCCAAAATTCGCTGGATGCGGGAAAGGTTCCAGTAGATTGTAAAAAAAACTAACATAATGCCCTTATTCAAAAAGGGAGGGAGACAGAAAGTTGGAAAAATCTATCGTTGGGAAATTGGTAGAACCCATTATTAAGGAAGTAATAAAAGGATATTTAGAAAGTCAAAACGCAATCCATCAGAGTCAGCATGGTTTTATAAAGGGTGAATCCTATTTGACGAATTTGCGAGAGTTCTTCGAAGCTGTGACAAGAAAAGTGGAAAATGGGGATCCTGTAGATGTAGTATATCTGGACTTCCAGAGGACATTTGATAAAGTGCTGCACAAAAGGTGAATTCAGAAGGAAAGATAACATGGGGTTAGGGGCAATTTATTAACTTTGATAGAGGATTGGCTAACCAACAGAAAACAGAGATTCGGGATAAATGGGTCTTTTTCTGGTTGGCAATGTGTAACTGGTGGGGTACCACAGGGTTTGGTCCTTGGCCCCAGCTATTTACAATATATATTTATGACTTGGTTGCAGGGATAGAAAGTACTATAGCCAAATTTGGAGATGCCACTAAAATAGGTGGGATAGTAAATTGCAATAATTAAATAAGAAATGTACTAATTGATATGGATAGGTTAGGTGAATGATCCAAAATTTGGCAGATGGAGTTTAACGTGGGTAAGTGTAAGGTTATCCATTTTGGTTGGAAGAATAGAAAGGCAAATTATTACCTAACTGGAGAGAAACTTCAGAGTGCTTCGGTGCAGAAGGATCTGGGTGTCCTCGTGTATGAATCGCAGAAAGCTAGTTTGGAGGTACAGCAGGTGAAAAGGAAGGCAAATGGAATTTTGGTATTTCTTGCTGAAGGAATAGAATATAACAGTAGGAAAGTGTTGCTGCAACTGTACAAGGCCTTAATGAGACCGCACCTGGAGTACTGCGTATAGTTTTAGTCTCCTGACTTGAGGATGGATGTAGTTGCATTGGAGGCAGATCAGAGGAGGGTCACTAGATTGATTCCAGGGATGAAGGGTTTGTCTTATGAAGAAAGATTGAGCTCTTTATGCCTTTACTCTCTAGAGTTTAGAAGAATGAGAGTCGATCTAATTGAGGTATATAAGATGATTAAGGGGATTGACAAAGTAGACATAGAGAAGACGTTTCCTCTTGTGGGGCAACCTAATTTGAGAGGTCATTGTTTTAGGAGAAGGGTTAAGGATTTAAAATAGAGATGAAGAGAAATTTCTTCTCTCAAAGGGTCGTGTGTCTGTGGGATTCACTACCCGGATTGCAGTAGATGCCGGGACATTGAGTAAATTTAAGGAGGCTATAGACAGATTTTTAATTAGTAATGGGTTGAAGAGTTATGGAGAACGGGCAGGAAAGTGGAGTTGAGGCCGAGATGAGATCAGCCATGATCATATTGAATGGCAAAGCAGGCTTGAGGGGCTGAATTGCCTACTCCTGCTCCTACTTCTTATGTTATTATGTTCTTATCTGGTTCTTTCCATCAAGAACGGGTGACGTATCCATTATCTCTCATTATGTTGTCCATTGATGTATCTGTTTTGTGACGGAGGCCATCTATGTCGGGTGAGGTGAATTATACTGTCTGCTCCCTCAGCAGGGAGAAGCAGGTGAGAGATCCCGTGGCTTTGTCAGGATAGCGGGAATCCTGATGGTCTAGTTGTCTCTGCGGGATCCCCATGGCAACGGGGAGAAGTACAGGAACTGGAAGAACTCTCACTCCATCAATGTACAGTTGGTGTGTGAGCATGCCCAGTACATCATGTTGGTAAATGTCCACTATCCTGGCAGCAGCCACCATACCTTCATTCTGAAGCAGTCAGTCGGTCCCAACACATCGGGCCCCCATGCAGAACCAAAATGTGGTTCATGACCTCTAAACTCTAGACACTCCCCTTCCCCACAGAAAACCACCAGGTGAAGCAATGCTTCAGATGTCTGAACCGCTCAGGGGGAGCCCTCCAGTACACACTGGAGCAGGTGTCCAAGTTCATGGTGTTCTGCTGCACCCTTCACATCATCACCATCATGAGGACACAGGCATTGGCAACAGGAATCCGCAGGCTACCTCAGTAGGAGGAGGAGGAGGCAGGGAGGATATTTCCTGGATGATTTCAACCCGGACAGGCTGGCAGTGAGACGCTGCTAAGATTCCAGTTCTGAGAGGACAACTTCCCTTTCCTACCATGGATCCCCCTCTTCTCCACCATTACACCCATCTGAGATGCCCCATCACAGCGTCCCCGAGGTAAGCATCCTGCAATAAAAACACCAACAAAATGTTTTTCATGATCATCTTTATCCAACAACACATGCAATTATACAAACAAAACTGAACTATTCACCCTTGTGTATTCCCTTAGTCCCTGTCTTGTGGATTCCCTCAACCTGCCTACTGCTCCTACACAGTGTTTCCCAGTGACTGCAGCATGGCTGGTGGAAGGCTGCTGACTTTCACTGGGGTGACTGCAGATGCCCTTGCAGGACTTCCTCGAGCTGCTCTAGGCCTTGAGGACTCGGATTCAGACTGCACCACCTCGACATGGACAGCAGCTCCAGCAATGTTCACATCTGAGTCCTGTGTATTATAACTCGTTTGTGACCTCGCCCTCCGGTGATCTGTCACATGAACTATCCTTTCCCCCTGGCCTGGCTGAAGCTCACTCATGCTCGGTGACTCACCACATGCAGATTCTGACTCTATACCAGCCTCTAAGGTACACGCACTGTAAGTATTTGATCTGGTGGCTGTGAGTGTCAGACCAAGTGATGGGGCTTCTCCATCAGTGCTCTTTTGCTGCTCTCTTTCTGTCTCTGGAACTGCTGTGACTGGGAAGTTGGTAGTATTGGGTTGTCATTGGAAAGTATAAAATCAGAAGGGGAGGTTTGAGGTGAAGGATTGGGGGGGGGGTATGGAAAGCAGGAGGTCCATGGTCTTACCATCTCCAGCTTGTACATCAACATTTCTAACGTTTACCAGTTCTGATGAAGGGTCACAGATCTGAAACATGAACTCTGTTTCTCTCTACACCGATGCTGCCAGACCCACTGAGTATTTCTGGCACTTTCTGTTCAGGTACACAGATGTGCCCCATTGACTAACTTATCTCAGCCTTTTTTTTAGCTTAAATGTGCACTTCTGGACATCCTCAGATATTCCATTGAGAATAAAATGGTAATTCCCATCATACACCTCGAAAATCCTTAGTATGTCCGTCTCCCCAGGCGTGCCTGTTTTTCTTCTCTCCCAGGTTATCAATTGACTATTTCCTGTGATATGCTAGTGAGATTGTATTTCTGACTTTACTTATTCAAAACTTTCTGAAATTCACCCCCCCCCCACCCCCACCACGCTCTTAGTGATGAACACACACGTTTGATTGAGTGTAAACTCTCTTTGTTTGCCAAATGTCCTACCCAATCTCAGCAATGATCACTCAACGGAGTTTGCTATTTCTCACAAACCAAGTAAACCAAGCCTAATATCCCGATCTCTGTGTTCCCTCTCCTACACCACTGTAAGGTCTGATCTAGGGTCACAGATTACCCAAAAGGAGGTGAAAGGGTCACAACCAGTTTATTGAGGAGTGACGGTTCAAATACAGCACAAAATCAGAATAAACATAGCAGAGCAACAATATGTGACCGATGAGAAAGGCTTTCTGGCTGTGGATTAGATTTTAGAAGCTATTATTAAAAATTTTATAGAAGGCAGGTAGAAAAATTCAAGGCGATCAGGTAGAGTCAACATGGTTTTGTGAAAGGGACATTATATTTAACCAATTAACTGGAGTTCTTTGAAGAAGTAACATGTGCTGTGGATAAAGGGAAACTGGTGGATGCACTGTACAAAGATTTCCAGAAGGCATTTGATAAGGTGCCACATAGAACATAGAACATAGAACAGTACAGCACAGTACAGACCCTTAGGCCCACGATGTTGTGCCGAACCTTTAACCTACTCTAAGATCAAACTAACTACCTACCCTTCATTCTACGATCATCCATGTGCCTATCCAAGAGTCGCTTAAATGTCCCTAATGTATCTGCTTCTACTACCACCGCTGGCAGCGCATTCCACGCACCCACCACTCTCTGTGTAAAGAACCTACCTCTGACATCTCCCCGAAATCTTCCTCCAATCACCTTAAAATTATGCCCCCTGGTGATAGCCCTTTCCACCCTGTGAAAAAGTATCTTGCTATCCACTCTATCTATGCCTCTCATCATCTTGTACCCCTCTGTCAAGTCACCTCCCATCCTTCTTCGCTCCAATGAGAAAAGCCCTAGCTCCCTCAATCTTTCTTCGTAGGACATGCCCTCCAGTCCAGGCAGCATCCTGGTAAGTCTCCTCTGCACCCTCTCTAAAGCTTCCACATCCTTCCTATAATGAGGCGACCAGAACTGAACACAATGTTCCAAGTGTGGTCGAACCAGGGCCTTATAGAGCTGCAGCATAACCTCGCAGCTCTTCAACTCAATCCCCCTGTTAATGAAAGCCAACACACCATACGCCTTCTTAACAACCCTATCAACTTGGGTGGCAACTTTGAGCGATCTATGGACATGGGCCCCAAGATCCCTCTGTTCCTCCACGCTACCAAGAATCCTGTCTTTAGGCCTGTCATCTGCATTCAAATTCGACCTCCCAAAATGAATCACTTCACACTTTTCCAGGTTGCACTCCATCTGCCACGTCCCAGCCCAGCTCTGCATCCTGTCAATGTCCAGTTGCAACCTACAACAGCCTTCCACACAATCCACAACTCCAGCAACATTCGTGTCATCGGCAAACTTGCTAACCCAGCCTTCCACTTTCTCATCCAAGTCATGTATAAAAATCACAAAGAGCAGAGGTCCCAGAACAGATCCTTGTGGAACACCACTGGTCACCGAGCTCCATGCTGAATAGTTTCCATCTACTACCACACTCTGAGTTCTATGGGCCAGCCAATTGCCACGAAGGTTGACACGAAGGTTGCTGGAGTTGTGGATAGTGTGGAAGGCTGTTGTAGGTTGCGACGGGACATACTGGCATGGTCTCTCTGTCTCTCTCCCTGACCACACATTTCATCTCTCCAGCTCCACTGGTGCTGTGGAAGTTTGGATCCATAAAATGGTGTGAGCTGCACTGCTGGTACCATCCAGCACATTGTACAGGAAACCCAGACTGGCCGGGGTGCTCGCGTGGCTGTAACATGCGTGTGTCTGTAGTGTAAGGAAGGGACTGAATATGGTGTCAATCAGCCATTCTGGCAGCTTTGACGTACATCTTTGAAACTTGGTCTGTGTATGTCCACTGATCGCCTGTGTTAGTCTCGCTCAGCTGAACATACATTAAGAAACACGAGGAGCCCCTTCTATTATTATTTAAAAGGACGAGGCATCCAACTTACACGTGAGGGGCTTTTGACTTGCTTCTGCTATTGTAAAGTTAGTGGAGGTGCAGTGGATTGTTTTCTGGAGTCTGTATTGTGAGCTGCAGCAGACATTCAGGGAGGACAGAGGATTTGGTGACCCAACTCTGGATGAGGTCTCGGGACAGTATTTACAGTGTCTCTGGGTCTGTAACATGACCAACAAATGGAGCGGAAGCTGCAGAAAGGGGAAGCACTATAAAGAGGGCGGAGGAGGGGGCTCTGCCCTACCAACCCTAGGCTTTCCAATAGAAAAACGAGCAGTGGTCCTAATACCGAGCCCTGGGGAACACCACTGTATACTCCCATCGAGTCCGAACAACAATCTTTCACAACTTCTCTCTGTTTACTGTTCATTCGACAATGTTATCTCCACACTGTCACTCTCCCTTTGATCCATCGGGTTCAGTTTTCCTAACCTGTCTATTGAATGTCAGTTGATCAAACACCTTTTGAAAGTTCATATATATAACCTCAATCACACCACCTGCAACAACCCTCTCCATTGTTTCATGAAAGAACTCCACCAAGTTTACCTCAGCACCACCTCTCTCCACTCCTCCACTGTTGTTAAATTATCAGACTGCTTATCCGACATCCAGTACTGGATGAGAAGAACTTTCCTCCAATTAAATATTGGTAAAATTGAAGTCATTGTTTTCACTCCGTACTCCAGCTCTGTTCCCCTGCTATTGATCCCACCCTGGTAACAGTCTGAGATTCAGACAGACTGTTTACAACTTTGGTGTCACATTTAATCACAAAATGAGCTTCTAACATAATACTCATGCAATCATTACAATCGCCTATCTCCACCTCAGTAACAGAGCCTGACTTCACCCCTGTCTCAGCCCTTCTGCTGCTGAAATTCATTCATGCCTTCATTACCCCTGGACATGACTATTCCAGTTCACTCCTGGCTGGTCTACCGCATGCTGCTCTCTGTAAACATAAGGTCCCCCAGAACTCTGCTGCCCATGTCCTAACTCGCACCAAGGCTTGTTCATATATCACTGACTGACATTGACTCATGATCAGGCAATGTCTTTATTTAAATGTTTCACCTTGTTTTCCCTCCATGACCTCGCCCCCGGCCTGTATCTGTAATATCCTCCAACCGCACAACCCTTCAATATATCTGAACTCCTCTAATTCATGACTCTTCTACCTCCCTGTTATTAACTGTTCCACCTTTGTTGGCCACACCTTCAGTTGCCTAGGCCCCGAGCACTGGAATACCCTCCTTGCACCCCTCCATCTCTCCATCTCTCCACCATGCTTACCTTCTTTAATGTACCCATTGAAACCTACTTTTTTGACCACGCTTTTGGTCATCTGACATAATATTTCCTTATTTGTCTCGGTGTTATATTTTATTTTATAATGCTCCTGTGAAGCATCTTGGGATGTTTTATTACATTAAATGCACTAAATAAAATAAGTTGTTGTTGTTGACGTTTGCCAGACATGATTTGGGATTCGCATTTCTGTGCTGCTTCTCAACTAATATCCCATTTTTTTCGAGCAAGGAATACCTATCGCTTGGTTGTGACCTTTCGAAATTTCTAAACACTGTCATTAGACTGACTGGTCAGTGCAGGGTTTACCCCATCTCTCCTTTTCTAAACAGGGTGTAACATTTACAACCGTCTTGTCCTCTGTCATAACTTCCATATCCAAGGAGGATTGGAAGATTCTGTCCAGTACCTCTTCTATATCCACATTTACTTCCCTCAGTAACCCTCACACAACCTATCACACTGGGAAAATGTCCTACTTGTTTGAGTTCCAAGAAGTGTTCGATGGAAAGTGGTTAACTGAATATGTTTGTTCAGTGACTGTAATTGAAGTCAATCTCCATGGACCCTAAATGTGTCACTGGAGGTTTTCCATCTTCTATCAATAAGGGATTCCTTTCAAGGTGTTATCCCATCACGCCAGTGGAGTATCAGCCTCAACACGTATAGAGATCAGCGGCTCTAGAGAGAGGGAGAGGATAGATCGGAACCTGACAACAATAGATTGGAATGTTACAACAATGGGTCAGATTCTGAGAACAATAGATTGGAATGTTACAACAGTGGGCAGAGGTTTATCGTGGCCTCTTTACAAGCTTTCAGCGCATGATTCGCTGTCTTTAACTTCTCAGATCTATTTTACACTGCTGATTATTCAACACATTTACTATCCCATCCTCGCAACTGTTGCTGCCCCTGGTAAATTTGGCAATACAGCTATTAATTTTATAAACCATGTTGAACTGCATTACTGCTCCTGCAATTTACTTTGCCCTCCTTGCTGCTGTTGTTATTCCTGGTGAATATCTATCTCCAGCTATCAGCTCTACATACTATTGCTATCTGTATAATAGTTCTTGAAATTTGCTCTCATCTTTCCTGCTGTTACTGCCCCTGGTAAGTCTCTATTCCCACATATAGTATCTGCCAACCCTGGTTCACTGAAATACTGGTCAAGTACTTTAATTATTTTTGAAGACTGAAGACAGTATCATTGTTTTCCATAAGAAATTCTGTCCCCTATCTGAGAGCCACATACCCGACCCTGCCCAATGTCAGATGTTGAACCAGACAGGTTACAACCTCGGTGTTCTGTCTAAACCTGAGCAAAGTTCATCTCCATATTCTCTTCATCACCAACCCTGCCTACTACCACCTCTGTAATATCACCCGTCTCCACCACTGCCACAGCCCATCTGCTGCATACACCCTCATACGTGTCACTGTTGAATCCACACTTGACTGTTCCAATTTTATCCTGGTCACCATCCCAGTTATAAACCTCCATAAACCACAGTCCATCCAGAATCCTGCTGCCTGTATCCTAACTCACATCAAATCCCGATCACCCATCACCCCTGTACTCAGTGATCTACATTGGCTCCCGGTCTGGCAGCACCTTAATTTTAATAATCTTATTCTTGTGTTTGAATCCCTCCCTGGCCTCACCCCTCCCATTAGTCTCATTGTGTTCATTCCCACATCCCAGAAAAACCTTTGCCTTCAAATCTATTTCCATGTTTCCTTTTAAAGTGAATTTCCTTCCATCTCTATCTGCCTGGTGATCATTTTCGGTTCTACAACACCACTCTTTCCTACACTATGGAAGCCTGGATCCACAAAAGGTGTGAGCTGAGCTACCAGCCACTTCTGGCATGGTGTGCACACCGTCCCACGCTGTGCAGCATTCGATCCCGGGTGAACATTGTATGCACTCGTACAATGAGGAGATATGGAATGTCACATCAAACTGCTATTCCAGTACTTTGACGTACGTCTTTGAAACTTGGTCTGCGCATGTCCACTGACCGCCTGTGTTAGTCACTGTCAGCTGAACAAACATTCAGCTGCACGAGGAACCCCCTCTCGTGTTATTTAAATGCATCAGGCATGCAACTTTCAGGTGATGGGCTTTTGACTTAATTCTGCTCTTGTAAAGTTAGTGGAGGTGCTGTGGATGGTTTTCTATAGTTTGTGTTGTGAGTTGCTGCAGACATTCAGGGAGGGCAGAGGATTTGGTGACCCAACTCTGGAGGAGGTATGGCGACTGTAGTTACAGTGTCTCTGGGACTGTAACATGACTAACAAATGGAGTAGAGGCTGCAGAGAGGGGAAGCTCTGTAAAGAGAGAGGAGGAGGGGACTCGGTCCTACCCACCCCGGGTTTGCCAAGAGCACTTTTCCTACCTGCACCTAACCCAGGAGCAGTGTGTGAGGTGACTCTGAATCAATAAAGAGGTGGTCACAGTGCTGTGTTAGCTCCTGTAACATGACCTGGAGCCTCACACCAGGGGGAGGACGGAGCTGCCAGTGGCTGTTAACGTCGCAGTTTCATTGAACTTCGATGTATCTTGACCTTTCCATGCAGAAGCAGCTGACACACCCATCATTGATTAATGGAATCACTTATGGCACAGAGGGAGTCCATTCTGCCTATCGAGACGGTGCCCTTTCCCTGTTGAGCAATTCACTCAGTCCTGCTCCCACACTTGATCCCCATAGCCCTGCATGTTCTCTTCCTTCAAGTACCCATCCAGTTTCCTTTTGAAATTGGAATGAAGGATCAAATTGGGAGGAAGTAAAGCTGGTAACAGGAGGTAGAAAAGTAGAAAGTGACATTAGAAGCAGGCAACACAAAAGTGAGCATCAACTTGTCTTAGAATGCTGAATGTCAAGATGACAAGGTTAAGGGCGCTCTACCTGAATGGACGCAGTATTCCCAACAAGCTTGATGATTTAAAGGCCGAAATGGAGGTAATTATGTCTGATCCAATTGTCATAACGGAAATGTGGCTACGGGGTGACCAAGCCTGAGAACTGAATATACAAGTATGTTCGACATATATGAAGGATAGGCAAAAAGCAAAAGGCAGTGCTGTTGTGCTGATAATATGGGATGGGATCAGTACATTAGTAAGGGAGGATCTCAGGGCTCAAGAACAAAATGTGGAATCTGTTTGGGTGGAGCTAAGAAACAAGGGGCAGTAAACATTGTTAGGAGTTTTTTTATGGACCACCAAACAGTAGTGGTAGTGTGGGGGATGGCATTAATCCGGAGATTAGAGCATCATGTAGCATGGGTAACACAGTATTCACGGGTGACTTCAATCTTCATATAGATTGGGTAAACCTAATGAGAACTTCTGCTAGGGATGACAAGTTTCTGGAGTGTGTTAGGGATGATTTTCTGGAGCATTAGTTGAGGAACCGATTAGAAAACAGTCTGTTTTAGATCTAGTATAATGTAATGCGACAGGGTTAACTAATGTTATTGTAAAATAACATTTAGGGATGAATGACCATAATAGAATTTTACATGATGTTTGAACGTGCAATCTTAAGCCAGGGTGTTAAATTTGAACAAAGTAAATTATGAAGGTATGAGGGGCAAATTGGCCGAGGTGGAATGTAAACATGCATTGAAAGGTATGACAGTGGTAATGGATAGTCTTTAATGAAATATTGCATAATTTACAGAAGCTATACATTCTATCAAGGCACATAGACCCCAAAAGTAAAGGCAGTCAACAGTGGATAACAACGGAAGTTAAGGACTGCATAAGATTAAATGAAAATGCCTATAAAGTTGCCATAAATAGTAGAAAACCTGAGGATTGGGAGGATTTCAGAATATAACAAAGGAGGATGAAGAAACTTATAAAGAAATGGAGAATAGAATATGAATGTTAGCTAGCAAAAATATAAAAGCAGGCTGTAAAAACGTCTACAGGTACGTAGAAAGGAAACGTTTGGCGAAGATAAATGTGGGTCCATTACAGACAGAGTCAGGAGAATTTATAATGGGGAATAGAGAAATGGCAGAGAAGTTAAATGATTATTTTGTGTCTGTCTTCACTGAGGAATATGTAAGAAATCTCCCAGAATTAGAGATCCAAGATGTTGGGGGAAAGAGGAATTAAAGGAAATTAATATTAGTCAGGAGTTTGTGTTTGTGAAATTAATGGAGCTGAAGGCTGATACGTCCCCAGGACCTGATATCCTACATCCCAGAGTGTTGAAAGAGCTAGCAATGCAGATAGTGGATGCATTGGTGATCATCTTACAACATTCTATAGATTCGGGTTCCTGGAGATTGGAAGGTAGCAAATGTCACCCCACTATTTAAGAAAGGAGGGAGAGAGAAAACAGGGAATTACAGATCTGTTAACATTACGTTAATCGTTGGGAAAATGCTAGAATCTATTCGAAAGGATGTGATCAATGGGCACTTGGATAATAATGACCTGATTGGCATAGTCAACATGGATGTATGAATAGGAAATCATGTTGAAGAACCTGTTGGTGCGGGAAGTGAGTGAGTGGGAATGGCCTGGAAATCACTGCCTACGATGGTGGTGGACGCAGAGATGGTGAATGATTTCAAAAAGATATTGGATGGATACTTGAGGGAAATAAACTTGCAGGAATGTGGAGACAGCTGGGGAATGAGACTGTCTGGATTTATCTACAAAGAGCAGGCATAGACTCGATGGGACAAATGGCCACATTCTGTGCTGAAATGACTATGACTCGACGACTCTCTGACAGGGGAATACTATTACTAATGATTTCCTACACTGGGAAAGTTTCTAATGGACTGGGCAGTATCACCCTGTTGAACCCCGTGATCTAAGTGAAATGTTTGATGTCCCAGAACATGGTTAACAAATGTTCTTCACAAACGGAGTAAACCAGCTCAGACCCATTCACAATTCTGGAGTCATTCACAATGGGAAGTAGTTTCTCCTGGTTTTCTCTACATAGGACAGCAACCAGGCTTTTCACTGTGTCCCCCATCGCCATGTCAGACGAATGAAGTCTTGTCAGGGTTAAGTGAGATAAGACACGTTGCCTGGGCGAAAGCTGTCTTCATTCGTGTTACTGCTTCAGTCCAACCGGGTTAAACCTGGTCATCATCACCATTAGGTAGTTCATAAAGAGGAGTTACAGTCTCTGCAAATCGAGGGATGAGGGTCCACTGATACCCCACAAGCCTGAGGATAGGACACAGGGCAGTCTTTGAGGTGGACAACGATAAACATTGGATGAGGGTCCATTGATAGCCCACCAGCCTGAGGATAGGAGACAGGGCAGTCTTTGAGGTGGACAGGGGTGGACACTGGATGAGCGTCCACTGATACCCCACCAGCCTAAGGATAGAACACAGGGCAGTCTTTGATGTGGGCAGGGGTAGACACTGGATGAGCGTCCACTGATACCCCACCAGCCTGAGGATAGAACACAGGGCAGTCTTTGATGTGGGCAGGGGTAGACACTGGATGAGGGACTAATGATACCTCGACCCTGAGGATAGGACACAGGGCAGTCTTTGAGGTGGACAGTGGTAGACACTGGATGAGGTTTCACTACACCCCACCAGCCTGAGGATAGGACACAGGGCAGTCTTTGAGGTGGACAAGGATAAACACTGGATCAGGGTCCATTGATAGCCCACTAGCCTGAGGATAGGACACAGGGCGGTCTTTGAGGTGGACAGGGGTGGACACTGGATGAGGGTCCATTGATAGCCCACCAGCCTGAGGATAGGAGACAGGGCAGTCTTTGAGGTGGACAGGGGTGGACACTGGATGAGCGTCCACTGATACCCCACCAGCCTAAGGATAGAACACAGGGCAGTCTTTGATGTGGGCAGGGGTAGACACTGGATGAGGGACTAATGATACCTCAACCCTGAGGATAGAACACAGGGCAGTCTTTGATGTGGGCAGGGGTAGACACTGGATGAGGGACTAATGATACCTCGACCCTGAGGATAGGACACAGGGCAGTCTTTGAGGTGGACAGTGGTAGACACTGGATGAGGTTTCACTACACCCCACCAGCCTGAGGATAGGACACAGGGCAGTCTTTAAGGTGGACAGGGGTGGACACTGGATGAGGGTCCACCGATGTCCCACCAGCCTGAGGATAGGACACAGGGCAGTCTTTGAGGTGGACAAGGATAAACACTGGATCAGGGTCCATTGATACCCCACCAGCCTGAGGATAGGACACAGGGCAGTCTTTGAGGTGGACAGGGGTAGACACTGGGTGAGGGTTCACTACACCCCACCAGCCTGAGGATAGGACACAGGGCAGTCTTTGAGGTGGACAAGGATAAACACTGGATCAGGATCCATTGATAGCCCACCAGCCTGAGGATAGGACACAGGGCAGTCTTTGAGGTGGACAGGGGTAGACACTGGATGAGGGTTCACTACACCCCACCAGCCTGAGGAGAGGGCACAGGGCAGTCTTTAAGGTGGACAGGGGTGGACACTGGATGAGGGTCCACTGATGCCCCACCAGCCTGAGGATAGGACACAGGGCAGTCTTTGAGCTGGACAGGGGTAGACACTGGATGGTCTCCACCTGATGTTCGTCTGGGCTGGTGCAGGATGATCCAACCTGGACACTTGGAAATTTGACACGATCTTGCACAGCTGGGCCTGACGTGGATGGTCTTTTAGTCCAGCTCCCAAAGTTATTGCAGCAGTTCCTGTAAAAGGGTTAAATGTGTGGACACGGTCTGTGGTGGTGAGGAGGAGACCATCGACACATTGCAGCAAGCAGGAAGACTGTGAAAAGCTCATAAGGGCCCGGCCGTACGTTAGTGGGAAATAGTGGAGTTATCATGGATCCCCTTGTGACAGTCATTTCCGGGGTACCTCTGGTCCTCAGAAGTGAATGAGAATTTAAATTGTCCCTCGAGCTTTACTGGGATACTCCAATAACGATTAGAGATATCCAGGGTGGTGAAGACAGCCCTGCTGCTGGGAATCAGGGAGAGTAGGATAGGTGTCTTTCAGACATCCGGGATCACACAGGGATGACTGAGTTGAGTTTGTGATGGTCAACAGTCAGTCACCAGCTGCCATGCGATTTTCTAACCGGCCAAATCGGGCAGTTAGTAATGAATGTGTCTTTGTGAACTACACCCTGGTATAACAATGACCTGATAGTGTCTGGAATATATGATATAATCTCAGCTCGGTATGAATACTGCTTCATGGATCATGCAATGGTCAGTTAATTTCTTCCGGTCTGCTCATGTTTCCACAGTCATCTTTATGGGTTGTGAATACACTCAGCACCGACTCGAGAATCGCCTGCAGCTCAGGGTCATCAGAGGTGTCTGGTACCCACTCCTCTGATATTTTAATCATGAATATTGAAGGTGCACTGGACACCAGAGCAGGGGTATGGTTTAATGTTCTACAGTATGCAAATATAGGGATAATCAATTACTGCTGATAACCTTTGAGCACATTACTGCCCAGTAGTCCATGTCCATTTTGTAGGATCATATAAAAGGGAGGCAGGACTTTGACATGAACTCTGTTGCCACTCCTACACCACTGTAACATCTGATCTCGGGTCACAGATTAAGCAAAAGGAGGTCGAAGGGTCACAAGCAATTTATTGCAGGGAAACCATTGGAAAAAAATCGGAGGGACCGGATTAATCTCCACGTCGAGAGGCAGGGATTAATCAGGGATAGTCAGTATAGCTTTGTCAAGGGGAGTTCGTGTCTAACTAAATTGATTTGATTATTTTCGAGGCGGTGACTAGGGGTGTAAATAAGGGTAAAGCAGTAGTCTACAAGGACTTCAGTAAGGCATTTGATAGTGTCTCGCATGGGAGATGTGTTAAGAAGGTAAGAGCCCATGGGATCCAGGGCAATTTGGCAAATTGGATCCAAAATTGGCTTAGCGGCAGGAGGCAGAGGGTGATGGTCAAGGGCTGTTTTTGCGAGTGGAAGCCTGTGACCAGTGGTGTACTGCAGGGATCGGTGCTGGGACCCTTGCTGTTTGTAGTGTACATTAATGATTTAGACGTGGATATCGGAGGTCAGATCAGTAAGTTCGCAGCTGACACGAAAATTGATTGTTTTGTAAATAGTGAGGAGGAAAGCCTGAGATTACAGGACCTTGTTGTACTTGTCCATTGATCACTGAAGGCAGCAGCACAGGTAGACAATGTGGTCAGGAAGACGTATGGGACTCCTGCCTTTATTAGCCGAGGCATAGAATATAAGAGCAGGGAGGTTATGATGGAATAGTATTAAACTCCAGTTCGGCCACAACTGGAGTACTGTGTATAGTTCTGGTTGCCACACTATAGGAAGGATGTGATGGCAATGGAGAGGGTGCAGAATAGATTCGCCAGGATGTTGCCTGGGCTGGAGCATTTCAGCTATGAAGAGCGACAGGAAAGGCTAGGGTTGTTTTCCTCAGAGCAGAGAAGGATGAAGGGTGTCATGATTGTGGGATACAAAATTGTGAGGGGCATTGATAGGTTAGATATGAAGAATCTACTTTCCCTTAGCGGAGGGGTCAATAACCAGGGGGAGTTGATTTAAGGTAAGGGGCTGGAGATTTACAAGGGATTTGAGGAAAATAATTTTCTCCCAGAGGGTGGTTGGAATCTGGAAGGCACTGCCTTAAGAAAGGGTCGGAGCAGGAACACTCACAACATTTCAGAAGTATTTAGATGAGCACTTGAAACGCCATGGCATACAAGGCTACAGGCCAAGTGCTGGGAACTGAGATTAGAATAGTTTGGAGCTTGATGGCTGGCACAGACAGAATGGGCTGAAGGTCCTGTTTCTGTGCTGTATATCTCTATAATTCTGTGACTCTTTGAGGAGTAACAGTTCAAATAGAGCATAACATAAGAAGAGACATAGTGTACATACAACCTGTGGCAGGTGAGAATGGCTTTCAGCTATGGATCAGATGTTAGAAGCTATTATTAAAGACGTTATAGCAGTGCATGTAGAAAAAATCAAGGTGATCAGGAGAGACAACATGGTTTTGTGAAAGAGAAATCATGTTTAACCAATATATTGGAGTTCTTTGAAGAAGTAACATGTACTGTGGATAAAGGGGAACTGGTGGATCTACAGTACTTAGATTTCCAGAAGGCATTTCATAACGTGCCACATCAAACGTCATTGTGGAAAATAAAAGCTCATCATTTAGGGGGTAACATAATTGGCATGGATAGAGGATTGGCTAGCTAACAGGAAACAGAGTAGGCATAAAGGGGAAATTTTCTGGCTGGCAAGCTGCGACGATTGGTGTGCTACCGCGATCAGTGCTGGGGTCTCAACTTTTTACAATTGATATAAATGATTTTGATGAATGGACCGAAGGTATGCTTGCCAAATTTGCTAATGTCTCCAAGATTGGTAAGAAGGTAAGTGCTGAAGAGGACATAAGGAGGCTACAAAGGGATATAGATAGGCTAAATGAGTGGTCAAAGAACTGGCAAATGGAGTATAATGTGGGAAAAGGTCAAACTGTCCATTTTGGCTGGAAGACTTCACTGTTACCTCGAGACTTGGTCTGTGCATGTCCACTGTCCGCCTGTGTTATACACTCTCAGCTGAACATACATTCAGCAGCACCAGGAAGCCCCTCTAGTGTTATTTAAAAGGACCGGGCATCCAACTTACAGGTGAAGGGCTTTCGACTTGCTTCTGCTATTGTAAAGTTAGTGGAGGTGCTGTGGATGGTTTTCTGGAGGTGGTGTTGTCAGCTGCTGCAGGCATTCACGGAGGACAGAGGATTTGGTGACCCAACTCTGGACGATGTATGTGGACTGTAGTTACAGTGTCTCTGGGTCCGTAACATGACCAACAAATGGAGCAGAGGCTGAATAGAGGGGAAGCTCTGCAAAGAACAGGGGGAGGGGGCTCTGCCCTACCCAAATCGGGTTTTCCAAGAGCAAAACGAGCAATGGTCCTAATACCGAGCCCTGGGGAACACCACTGTATACTCACATCGATTCTGAACAACAACCTTTCACCACTTCTCTCTGTTTACTGTTCATTAGCAAATGTGAAATCCACACTGTCACTGTCCCTTTAATCCATGGGGTTCAGCTTTTCTAACCTGTCTGTTGAATGTCACTTGATCAAACACCTTTTGACAGATCATATATATAACTTCAATCACACCACCCTCATCAACTCTCTCCATTGTTTCACGAAATAACTACACCAAGTTTACCTCACCACCACCTCTCTCCACTCCTCCATTGTTGTTAAATTATCAGACTGCTTATCCGTCATCCAGTGCTGGATGAGCAGAAATTTCCTCCAATTAAATATTGGGAAGACTGAAGCCATTGTTTTCACGCCCCACTCCAACTCTGTTCCCTTGCTATTGATTCCATCCCTCTCCCTGTATCAGTCGAAGATTCAGACAATTTGTTTTGCAGCCTTGGTGTCACATTTGATCACAAAATGAGCTTTAACCTCATTTTCAGGATATCATTACAACCGCCTATTTCCACCTCAGTTAGAGCGCCGACTTCACCCCTGTCTCAGCCCATCTACTGCTGAAACTCATTAATGCTTTCTTTACCCCGAGACATGACTACTCCAACACACTCCTCTCTGATTTCCCGCCTGCTGCTCTCTGCTAACTTAATGTCCTCCAGAACTCTGTTGCCATGTCCGAAATCGTGCCAAGTCCGGTGCACATGTCACTGACCGACTTTGACTCCTGATCAAGTATTGTCTTTATTTAAATTCTCAACTTATTTTTCTTCCATGACCTCGCCCCCATCCTGTATCTGTAAGATCCGTCCCCACAACCCTTCAATATATCTGTGCTCCTCTAATTCCAGCCTCTTGTGCATCCCTGATATTAACTGTTCCACCATTGGTGACCACACCTTCAGTTGCCTAGGCTCCAAGCTCTCGAATACCCTCCTTGTACCTCTCCACCTCTCCATCCCGCCACCTCTCCACCACCCTTTCCTCATTTAAGACACCCATTAAAACCTATCTCTTTAACCACGCTTTTGGTCCTCTGACCTAATAATTTCTTATATCTCTCCGTATCATGTTTTGTTTTATTATGAAGCATCTTGGGATGTTTTATTACATTAAAGGCACTATATAAAATACCTTGTTGTTGTTGTCGTTTGCCAGATATGATTTGGAATTCGCATTTGCATGCTGCTTCTCAGTTATTATCCCTTTTTGAGCAGGGCATACTTATCTCCTGGTTGTGACCTTTAGAAATTTCCAAACACCGACATTAGATTGACTGGTCAGTAAATACAGGTTTTACCCCATCTCTCCTTTTTTAAACATGCTGCAACATGTACAACCCTCCAGTCCTCTGTTATCACTCCCATATCCAAGGAGGATCAGAAGACTCTGTCCAGGGCCTATGCTACTTCCACATTTCCTTTCCTCAGTAACCCTCATACATCCCATACAGATCGAGTAAATGTTCTACTTTTTTGAGGTACAAAAAGTGTTGGATGGGAAGTGGTTAACAGAACCTGTTTGTTCAGTGACTGTCGTTAATGACAGTTTCCATGGACCCTAATTGTGTCACTGGAGGTTTTCCATCTTCTATTAATAAGTGATTCCTTTCAAGGTTTAATACCATTGCACCAGTGGATTATCAGCTTCACCACTTACAGGCATCAGCAGCACCAGAGAGAGGGAGAGGATAGATCAGAACCTGAGAACAATAGATTGGAATGTTACAACAATGGGTCAGAATCTGAGAACAGTGGAATGGAATGTTACAAAAGTGGGCAGAGGATTATCATGGCCTCTTTACATACTTTCTACGTATGATTCGCTGTCTTTAACATCCCAGATCTATTACACACTGTTGATTATACAACACATTTACTATCCCATCCTTGCTATTGTTGGTGTCCCTGGTAAGTTTGTCAATTTTACAAACCATTGTTAACTGCGTTACTGTTACTGGAATTTACTCTGCCCTCCTTACTGCTGCTGTTATTCCTGGTGAATCTCTGTCGCCAGCTTTTAGCTCAACAATCATTGCTCATGATATTATAGTTCTCGTAATTTATTCTCATCTTTCCTGTTGTACTGCCCTGCGAAGTCTTTATTTCCACATATAAGATCTGTAAACCCTGATTCACTGAAATACTGTTCAAGTAATTCTGTTTTTTTTCTCTGAAGCCCGAAGCCAATGTTATTGGTCTCCATAAGAAATTGTGTCCCATATCTGTGAACGACATACTCCAAGTCCAATGTTTGAGGCTGAACCAGACTGTTTGCTACCTCTGTGTTCTATCTAAACCTGAGCTGTGTTCATCTCCATATTCTCCCCATCACAAACCCTGTCGACTACCACCTCTGTAATAACACCCATCTTCAGCTCTGCCTCAGCCCATCTGCTGCATAAACCCTCATCTGTGCCTTTGTTAAATCCACACTTGACTATTGCATTTCTATCCTGGTCATCCTCCCAGTTATGAACCCCCCATAAATCACAGACCATCCATAACTCTGCAGCCTGTATCCTAACTCTCACCAAATCCTGATCACCCATCACCCCTGTGCTCACTGATCTACAACGGCTCCCAGTCTGGCAGCACCTTCTCTTTAATATTCCCATTCTTCTGTTAGAATCCCTCCATAGCCTCACCCCTCCAATTAGTCCAATTCCCCTCTTCATTCCTATTCCATTTCCAGGTCCCCCTTTAAAGTGAATTTCATTCCCTCTCTATCTCTCCCTGGTGTTGATTTTCGGCTCTGTAGCACCACTGTTGCCCACACAATGGAAGTCTGGATCCACAAAAGGGTGTGAGATGAGCTAAAGGCACTTCTGGTGTGGCCTGCACACTGCTTCGTGCTGTGCCCGGGTGTACATTGTGTGTACGAGTAGCATGAGGAGTTGTGGAATGTCACATCAAACTTCTATTCCAGCAGCTTTGATGTACATCTTTGAAACGTGGACTGTGCATGTTAACTGACCGCCTGTGTTGGTCACTTTCAGCTAAACATACATTCAGCAACACGAGGAACCTCATCTAATGCCATTGAAAATTTATAGGCAGTTAACCTACAGGTGAAGGGCTTTTGACTTCCTTCAGCTATTGTAAAGTTAGTGGAGGTGCTGTGGATGGTTTTCTGGAGGTTGTGTTGTGAGCTGTGCAGACATTCAGGGACGACAGAGGATTTGATAACCCAACACTGGACGAGGTATGGGGACTGTAGTTACAGTGTCTCTGTGTCTGTAACATGACAAACAAATGGAGCAGAGGCTGCAGAGAGGGGAAGCTCTGTAAAGTGGGAGGAGGTGGGGGCTCTGCCCTACATACCTCTTGTTTTCCAACAGCAAAAACAGCAGTGGTCCTAATGCCGAGCCCTGGGGAACACCACTGCATACTCACATCGAGTCTGAACAACAACCTTTCACCACTTCTCTCTGTTTACTGTTCCATAGTCAATGTTATATCCACACTGTCACTGTCCCTTTAATCCATGGGGTTCAGTTTTCCTAACCTGTCTATTGAATGTCACTTGATCAAACACCTTTTGAAAGTCCATATATATAACTTCAATCACACCACTCTCATCAACCCTCTCCATTGTTTTATCAAAGAACGCCATCATGTTTACCTCACCACCACCTCTCTCCACTCCTCCACTGTTGTTAAATTATCAGACTGCTTATCCGAAATCCAGTTCTGGATGAGCAGAAATTTCCTCCAATTAAATATTGGGAAGACGGAAGTCATTGTTTTCACTCCCCACTCCAACTCTGTTCCTTGCTCTTGATTCCATCCCTCTCCTTGGTAACTCTCTGAGATTGAGGCAGTCTGTTTCAAACCTCGGTGTCACATTTGGGACAACATTAATAGGCACACGCACAAATGTGGGATAATTATGGAAGACCAGCACGGATTTGTTAAGGGAAAATGGTGTTTTACTAACTTGCTGGAGTTTCTGAAGAGGTGAAATGGAAGATTGATGACGGCAATGCTGTTGATCTGGTGTAAATGGAATTCCAAAAGGCATTTGATAAAGTGTCACACAACAGACTTGTGAGCAAAGTTGTCACTCGTCGAATAAAAAGGACAGTACCAACATGAAACTAAATTGGTTGAGTGACAGGAAACAGAGTGTCGTGATTATTGGATGCTTTTCGGGCTGGAGAAAGGTTTGTAGTAGAATCAAACAAAATACTGCAGATGCTGGAAATGTGAAATTAAAACAGAAAGTGATGGAAATACTCAGCACGTCTGGCAGCATCTGTGGAGAGAGAAGAAGTGTTAATGTTCCAGGTGTGAGATCTTTCATCAGACATGGCAAAGGTTAGAAATGTAATAGGTTTTAAGCAAAGAAAGTAGAGGTATTGGGGAAAACACAAGGACAGAAATGTGAAAAGTAGAGCTGGAGGGGCGGGTGGAGGGTGTTGAAATAAGAAGCGACTGGAAGCTCGGTGTCATGCTTTTGGACTGAATGGAGGTGCTGCACAATGTGGACACCCAATCTGCCTTTTACCTGAGGCGGTGTTCCAGTGAACATCAACGTCAGCTCGAGGAACAGCATGTCATTGTCCGATTAGGCATTCTACAGACTTCCAGACTGAACATTGAGTTCAATAATTTCAGATCAAGACTGGTTCTTTTAATTATTTTGCTTTATCATTTTTTTTGCCATTTCCTGGCCTTAAACATGATTTTTTTATGTTGCTGCTTTTGGCTAGGGCTGTTCATTATTTTGTCATTCAACACCCTCTCTGCACTAACGTTTTGTCTTTCACCACACCACAAGCACACTCTCTTTGCCTTTGCCCCATGACCTCCTTGTCAGTTAATCTCTCTGACCCTCTGTCTTATCAACACCTCTTTTTTCTCTTTTGCCCCAACCTTGCTTTATTTCCTTACCTTTGTCAATTCTGATGAAAGGTCACAGGCCTGAAACGTTAACTCTGCTTCACTCTCCACAGATGCTTCCAGACCTGCTGAGTCTTTTCAGCACTTCTTGTTTTCATTTAAGACTTGTAGTGGAGTTCCCCAGGGATCAATGCTGGGATCGTTTCTCTTCCTGACAAATATTAATGACATAGACCTTGGTGCACAGGGCACAATTTCAAAGTTTGCAGATGATTCAAAACTTGGAAGCATTGTGAACTGTGAGGAGGATAGTGTAGAAATTCAAACGGACATAGACAAGTTGGTGGAATGGACAGACAGGTGGCAGATGAAGTTCAATGTGGAGAAATGTGATGTGATTCATTTCGGTAGGAAGAACATGGAGAGGCCATATAGAATAAATGGTACAACTCTGAACGGTGTGCAGGAGCAGAAGGACCTGGGTGTATATGTGCATAGGTCATTGAAGGTGGTTGGACAGGTTGAGAGAGAGCGGTTAATAAACCAGACAGTATCCTGGGCTTTATTAACAGCAGTATGGAATACAAAAGCAAAGAGGTTATTTTGAACTTGTATGAGACACTAGTTCTGCCTCAGTTGCAGTATTCTGTCTAGTTCTTGGCACCACACTTCAGGTAACGTGAAGACATTGGAGAGTGTGAAAAAACATTCACAAGAATGGTTCCAGAGATGAAGAATATCAGTTATGAAGAGAGACTGGAGAACTGGGAACATTTTCCTTAGAGAAGAGAAGGCTGAGAGGAAAAAAAGGTATTCAAAATGTTGATGTGTCTGGACAGAGTGGATAGAGTAAAACTGTTCCCACTCCTGAAAGGTTTTGAAACGAGAGGGCAAAGAATTAAAGTAATTGGTAAAAGAAGCAGATGTTGACATGAGGAAAACTTTTTCACACAGAGAGTGCTTAAGATCTGGAATGTGATGCCTGAGAGTGTGGTGGAGGCAGATTCAATCGAGGTAAACAGGAGGAAATTGGATAGCTGTCTGAAAAGGAAGTTTGTGCAGAGTTACAGGGAGAAGACAGGGAAGCGGTACTAGATGAATTGCTCTTTTGGACAGCCAGTGCAGACACGATGGACAGAATGGCCGCCTGTAACAATTCTGTGATTCTGTGACAGTTGACCACAAAATGAGCTTCCACCGTTATATTCGTGCCATCACTATCACCACCTATTTCCACTTCAATAACATCGCCTGACTTCACCCCATCTTAACTCATCCGCTGCTGAAGCTCTCAGTCATGCTTTCATTACCTGTAGCCTGGACTATTCGAACTCATTCTCCCACATTCTACCATCTGTAAACTTGAGGTCATCTAAAACTCTGCTGCCTGTGCCTTAAGTCACAGCAAGTCTCATTTCCCAATCACTGACCGACATCAGCTCGCAGTCAAGCAATGTCTTGATTTTAAAATTCTCATTCTTGTTTTCCAATCCCTCCATTGCCTCACCCCTCACTAACTCTTTAATCCCCTCCAGCCCCACAAACCTCTGAGATATCTCTGCTCCTCTAATTCTGGCCTCTTGTGCATCCCTGATTTTAATTACTCCACCTTCAGTTGCCTCGGCCCAAAGCTCTGGAATACGCTCCCTTCACAGCTCCATCTCTCCATCTCTCCACCTCGCTTTTATCCTTGAAGACACTCCTTTAAAACTTGCCTCTTTGATCAAACATTTGGTCACCTAACCTTGGTGATTCAGTGTTATACTTTGTTTCATAATGCTGCTGTGAAGTACCTTGGGATAAGTTCTTGCTGAACTTTGCCAGACATGAATTGTCATTAGCATATCCATGTGGCTTGAAATTTATTATGCTATGCTTTTCCAAGCAAATAATATTTCTGTCCTGAGTTGTGAAATTTCACCACCACTGACGTCAGATTGACTGGACAGTACAGGGTTTACCACATCCCTCCTTTTTGTAAACTAGGTGTATAATTTGCAGCCCTCAAGTGCTCTGTCATCACTCCTATATCCAAAGAGAATTGGCAGATTCTGTGCAGTGCTTCTTCCATTTGCACCATTCCTTCTCTCACCAACCCTCAGAATTCCCATCCAGACCGGGTGAATGTTCTACTTTATTGTGATACAAAAATTGTTGGATTGAAAGGGGTTAACTGAACCTGTTTGTTCAGTGACTGCAATTAATGTCAGTCTCCATGGACCCTAATTGTGTTACTGGAATATTTCCCTCTTCTATTAATAAGGGGCTGCATTCAATGTGTTATCACATAGTGTCGGTGGAAGTTTCACATCACTCCCGTCACTAACAGGGATCAGCGGCTCCGGAGAGAGGGAGAGGAAAGATCAGAATCAGAGTACAATAGATTGGAATGTTACAACAATGAGCAGGAGTTTCATCTGGGAGTTTAACTTTCTTTCTGCAGATTATGATCAGTTCTCATTAAACAGTCGGATCTATTCCGCACTGAGGAATATTCAATACATTTACTACCCCTTCCTGGCTATTATTGATGTCCCTAGTAAGTCTCTGTATCTAGCTATTAATTCTATAAACCATGTTTAACTGCATTACCATTCTTGTCATTTCCGCTGCCCTCCTTGCTGCTGTTGTTATTCCTGGCAAATTTCTGTCCCCAGATATTAGCTCTATAAACCATTGCTATGTGCATTAGAGTGCTTGTAATTTACTCTCCCAACTTTGCTGTCTCTGGTAAGTCTCTATTTCCTGCTATGAGATCTGTAAAATTTGTTTCACTGAAATAATGTTCTTGCTATTTAAATTTGGGAAGAGTGTAGTTGTCACTGGTCTCCATAAGAAATTCGATCCACTATCCATGAACCACGATCTCCTCATAGCTAAATATCTGAGGCTGAACCAGACAGTTTGCAACCTCTGTGTTCTATTTAAATCTGAGCTGAGTTCATCTCCATATTCTCACCAACCCTGCCTACTATCACCTCTGTACTAACACACATCTCCACCTCTGCCTCAGCCTATCTGCTGCAGAAACATTCATCTGTGCCTTTGTTAAATTCACACTTGACTATTCCAATTCTATCCTGGTCACACTCCCATTTATAAACCTCCATAAACCACAGCCCATCCAGAACTCTGCTGCCTGTATTCTAACTCACACCAATCCCGATCACCCATCACCCTTGTGCTCACTGATTTACATTGACTCCCAGTCTGGCAGCACCTTAATTTTATTATTCTCATTCATGTGTTTGAATCCCTCCATGGTCTCACCCCTCCAGTTAGTCCCATTCCCCTGACAGTTCCCATATTCCTTTTGACCTTCTAGTATTTTCTTCAATTAGCTTTAAAAATAAACTTCACCCCCTCTTTATTCTACCACTGACCACGGTTTTCAGCTCCACAGCGCCACAGGGCCCAACGTCATGGACGCTTGGATCCATAAAAAGGTATGAGCTGAGCTGCCGGTCACTTCCAGTGCTCCATGCCAGACAGGGATTTAGTGCTGGACAGGGATTTAGTGCTGGACAGGGATTTAGCCCTGGTTTATCAAGCATGTGCTGGTAGTGTGAGGAAGGGTCTGAATATGGTGCCAATCAGCCATTCCAGCAGCTTTGATGTGTGACTTTGAAACTTGGCCTGTGCACGTCCACTGACCACCTGTGTTAGTCACTCTCAGCTGAACATATATTCAGCAGCACGAGGAGCCCCTCTAGTGTTATTTAAAAGGACCAGACATCCAACTTACAGGTGAGGGGCTTTTGAATTACTTTTGCTATTGTAAAGTTAGTGGAGGTGCTGTGGATGATTTTCTGGAGGTTGTGTTGTGAGCTGCTGCAGACATTCAGGGAGGACAGAGGATGTGGTGACCCAAGACTGGACGAGGTATGAGAGCACTTTTCCTACCTTACCTGCCCCAGGAGCAGTGTGTGAGGTGACTCTGATTCAAAAAGGAGTTAGTCACAGAGCTGTGTCACCTCCTGCAACACATGGAACCTCACACCAGAGTGATGACGGAGCTGTCAGTGGACGTTAAGATCGCAGTTTCATTGAAACTCTATGTATTTGGATATTTCCAGGCAGGAGCAGGAGACATATCCAGTATTGAGTAGTAGAGGTTGATGGAGTTCAGAAGAGTGAGGGAGGGATCTCATAGAAACCTGCAGAATTTTAATCAGTCTGGACAGACTAGATGCAGGAAGGATGTTCCCGATGTTGGGGTGTCCAGAACCAGGGGCAACAGTCTAAGGATAAGGGGTAAACCTTTCAGGACTGAGATGAGGAGAAATTTCTTAACTCAGAGTGTGGTGAGCCTGTGGAATTCACTACCACAGGGAGCAGGTGAGGCCAAAACATTGTATGTTTTTAAGAAGGAGTTAGATATAGCTTTTGGTTCTAAAGGGATCAAAGGATATGGGGGGAAAAGATTACTGAGTTGGATGATCTGCGATGATCATAACGAATGGTGCAGCAGGCTCGAAGGACCGAATGGCCTACTTCTGCTCCTATTTTCTATGTTTCTATGTTTCCCTGCTTTTGTATCCTTGCCTCCAAGATCTGATATGTTTTGCTAAACACTCTCCTAATATGTCCTGCCACCTGCAATGATAAATGCATATGGAGCCCCAGGTCCCTCTGCTCCTGCACAATGTTCAGAACTGTGTCATTAAGTCTATATTGCCTTCCTATTCCTTCTGGCATAAGGCATCACCTCATACTCCTCTGTACTAAATTCCACCTGCCATTTCTCTGTTAATTCTGCTGGATTGTCGATATCCTGTTGCAAGCAGTTTGTCTCATCCTCAGTGTTTGCCACGCGTCCAAGTTCGGTGTCATTGGCAAGCCTTGAAATTCTGCTCTGTATTCCAAGATCCAAGTCATTTATATATAGCAAAAAAAAAGTGGTCCTAGCACTGACCCTTGGGGAACATCACTGCCTACCATCCTCCAGTCTGAAAAACTACCATTTAACACTACTCACCCTTTTCTTTCCATCAATCAATATTTGATCCAATTGGATGCTAATCCATGTGATTCAATTTTGTTATCCAACATTTTAGAACATAGAACATAGAACAGTACAGCACAGTACAGGCCCTTCGGCCCACGATGTAGTGCCGAACCTTTAACCTACTCTCCGATCAAACTACCTACACACCCTTCATTCTACTATCATCCATGTACCTATCCAAGAGTCGCTTAAATGTCCCTAATGTATCTGCTTCTAGTACCGCCGCTGGCAGTGCGTTCCATGCACCCACCACTCTCAGTGCAAAGAACCTACCACTGACATCTCCCCGAAACCTTCCTCCAATCATCTTAAAATTATGCCCCCTGGTGATAGCCCTTTCTGCCCTGGGAAAATGTCTCTGGCTTTCCAATCTATCTATGCCTCTCATCATCTTGTACCCTCTGCCAAGTTACCTCTCATCCTTCTTCGTTCCAATGAGAAAAGACCTCGCTCCCTCAATCTTTCTTCGTAGGACATGCCCTCCAGTCCAGTCGGCATCCTGGTAAATCTCCTCTGCACCCTCTCTAAAGCTTCCACATCCTTTTGTGTGGTACTTCATCAAACGCTTTCTTAAAATCCATGTAGACCATCCACCACATTCTTTTCATCAACCTGCTCTGTTACTTCATCAAAATAAATTCAATTAGTTCATGAAAGCATGATCTGCTTTTTAAAATCCGTGCAGACAACCCTTAATTAACTCAAATATCTCCTAGTGTGTTTTGATTTTTTTCCCGCTGATTTAGTTTCTAAAACCTTCCTCACCACTGATGTTAAACTAACTGACCAGTAATTGCGAGGCCTGTGTGTTGTCCATTCCCATTGATAATTCTGGGAGGTGAGGGTGACCATCTATGTCATCGTTTTTTTGCTCAGCAGGGGGAAGCAGAATGAGAGATCCCGTGGCTTTGTCAGGATAGCGGGAATCCTGATGGTGGAGGTGTCTCTGCGGGGGCCCCATGTCAATGGGGAGAAGTACAGGAACTGAAAGAACTCTCACTCCATTAATGTACAGTTGGTGTGTGAGCATGCCCAGTACATCATGTTGGTGAATGTTCACTACCCTGTCAGCAGCCACCATACCTTCATTCTGAAGCAGTCAGCCATTCTCAACACTTAGGGCCTCCATACAGAACCAGAATGTGGCTCCTCGGAGGCAAAGAAAAAAACCGTCTCGACGCAGCTCATGTTTCTACATCCCCAAACCACCTACCACCGCCACCCAACCTCCCACAATTAACATGTGTATAATGTGAGCAATGGAGTCACCAGGAACATGGTGGGACAGACCATCGGTGTGATGAAGCAATGCTTCCAATGTCTGAACCGCACGGGGAGAGTCCTCCAGTACACACTGAAGCAGGTGTCCAAGTTCATGGTGTTCTGCTGCACCCTTCATATCATCACCATCATGAGGACACAGGCATTGGCACCAGGAATCCGGAGGACACCTCAGGAGGAGGAGGAGGACGCAGGGAGGATATTTCCTGGACGCCTTCGAACGAGACAAGCTGTCGGAGAGTCCCTGCTAAGATTTTGTTTCCCATAGGACAACTTCCCTTTCCCACCATGGATCCCCCATTCTCCACCATTTCACCCATCTGAGACGCCCCATCACAGAGTCCCCTTGGTCACCATCCTGTAATAAAAACCACCAGCAAAAACCTTTTCATTAACATCTTTATCCAACAACACATCCAATTATACAAAAGGAAAATGGAACTATTCACCCTTGTATATTCCCTTAGTCTCTGTCTTGTGCGTTCCCTCGATTTGCCTCGTGCTCCCCAGTGTTTCCCTAGTGACTGCAGCATGGCTGGTGGAAGACTGCTGACTTTCATTCGGGGAGACTGCAGATGACCTTGCAGGATGTCCTCGAGCAGCTCTGGGCCTTGAGGGCTTCGATTCAAACTGTACCACCTCGACGTAGGCAGCAGCCCAGTAATGTTCTGATCTGAGTCCTGTGTATTATAACCCGTTTGTGACCTCGCTGTCCGGGAGCTGCCACATGCACTATCCTTTCCCCCTGCCCTGGCTGCAGTTCGTGCGTGTTCGATGAATCAGCATGTGCAGATTCCGACTCTATACCAGCCTCTAAGGCACACACAGTGGAAGTATTTGAGCTGGAGGCTGTCAGTATCAGACTAAGTGATGGGGCTTCACCATCAGTCCTGTGCTGATGCTCTCTCTCTCTGTCTCCTGGAGCTGCTGTGACTGGGAAGCTGGCAGTTTTGGGGTACCATTGGGAAGTGTAAAATCAGAAGGGTCGTATTGGGATGAGAGATTGTGGGTGGGTTGGAAAGCAGGAGGTCCATGATCCCACCATCTCCAGCTTGTACATCATCCCAGACAGCAGGATGGGGGGGAGGTGGGAGTTAAGAAGGGGCATAAGGCAGGAACATAGCATCATCCTGAATGCTCTTGGTGATGCCGGAGGCCACGGGCTCTGTCACAGCCGGTCCCATGATGTGAAGAATCATCTCCCTCAGGCTCAGGGGATGAAGGTATGCCTGGCACTCGCCGGTTCACTTGCTGCTCCCTGTGATTATGGGTCACCTTGTCCTGCAAGAAAGAAGGCAGAATATTAATGATTGTTTTACACTGTGTTTTGATGATGTGCCTGCCATAGCTGAATAGCTGTAGGTAATTGGAGGCAGTGAGAGGTGGGTGTGAGGCTGCTATCAGTACAAGGTGTGTGAGGGTGAGGTGGAGTATGTGAATGTTAGGTGTGAGTCCTGAGTGTTAGGGACTGCTGATGGGTGAGTGACGGGGGTGTGGTGTATTGAGCAGTGTGAGAGGTTGGTGATGTTGTGGGTAGGAGATGCCATTTGGAGATTAATTCAATGACATTGACCACCCGTATGAGCTCATTAAACTTCTTCTGGCTCTGCTGCCAGATTCTCGTGGCGAGAATTCTTGCATTGACCTCCCTGACCACCTTCACCGATTCCCTTCGGAGGACGTTCCTTGGGAGTCTCCACCCCACCACACGGAAACAGAGCCTCTCTCCTCCTGTCACCCTTCGTAACTAAGACATCCGTCCCCACATCCGTGAACCGCAGAACCCTCTGTTGCAGTGTGCTATTTACCTTGTCTCCAATTGCAGAATTTACAGTGAGCAGCAGCAGCCTCCAGTGAATCAGTGCATCACCTCTTTAAGAGGGACAGACTGCGTTTAAAAGCTGAACCTGGCTGAAACATGTGTCAGCCTCACACACCTTTAGGGCCCTGTTAAGCATCCAGACAGACAGCAGCGCGGTTTACCCGGGGTGGCACGTAGAATTCATGGAAATGAGGAGGCAGCAGGAAGTGTGTTCGTCACCTGCCTCAACAGGAACGGGCACGGGCAGATCATGATCCCTCTGCCCAAAAACACGACGTACTCTCTATTTCTATTTGCTGTTCTCTCTTTCACACTTTCTCACTCTCTGTCTTTCTCTCTCTCTTCACTCACTTTCTCTTGCTCATAAAATAAGAGATTGATGCAGCACAGAAGAAGGCTATTCGGCCCTTTGTGTCAGTGCTGTCTCTTCGAAAGAGCCATCTAATTAGTTCCTCTTTCCTCCTCTTTCCCCAGACTCCTGTTTTTCTTTTCCTTTTCAAGTATTTGCTAAATTGCCTTTTGAATGATATTATTGAATCTGCTTCCACCATGTTTTCAGCCAGTGAATTCCAGATCCCAACAACTCGCTGTGGAAGAAAATTCTCCTCATTTCACCTCTGTTTTTTTGTCAATTACCTTCAGTCTGTGTCTTCTTAATACTGAACTTTAGATTTTTGGATTTAGATATACATCACTCGATCAGGCCCTTCGGCCCACCGAGTCGGTGCCGACCATTAACCACCCATTTATACTAATCCTACACTAATCCCATATTGCTACCACATCCTCACCTGTCCCTATATTCCCCTACCACCTACCTATACTAGGGGCAATTTATAATGGCTAGTTTACCTATCAACCTGCAAGACTTTTGGCTGAGGGAGGAAACCCACAAACTCCACACAGGCAGTACCCATAATATGAGGCTGCAGTGCTAACCACTGCACCACTGTGCCGCCCCTGTTTCTGACACTGGAAACAGTTTCACATTGATTACCTTATCAAAACCCTTCATAATTTTGAATTTTATATCAAATCTCCCCTTACCTAACACTGCTCTAATGAGAACAATCCCAGCTTTTCGAATCTATCCACGTAACTGTATTCCCAGATCCCTGGTACCATTCTCGTAATTCACCTCTGTATCTTCACTACGTCCTTGACATCCTTACCAATGTGTGGTGATCAGAATTGGACACAATTCTCCATCTGGGACCTAACCAATGATGTATAAATATCAGCATTTCCTCCTGAGTTTTATTACTCTGTGTGTCTCTCTCTAACACCAAGGACACTGCATGCTACTAACTAAGATCTGTGTGTTTACACCCTAGGTCTCTCTAATCATGCACTCACTCCATAATGGTACCATTTATTTTATATTTTTTTCTTCTCATACTTCCTACCCAAATGTCTCACTTCACATTTCAATGTGTTAAATTCCATCTGCCATGTTCCTGCCCATTTCATCAGTCAGTCTCTGTCCTCCTGAAGTCTGTTACTGTCCTTCTCACTGTTTATTAACATTTCTGAGTTTCCTTCCATATGAAAACTTGGACATTACCCCCTCTGTACACAAGCCCACTGCATTAGCATGCAACAACAGGGATCCCAACAGTCACCCTGGGGAACCCCACTGTGTACTTCGCTCCAGCTGAAAAACAGCCATTATTCCCCACTCTCTGATACCTGTCACCTAACTAATTTCTTGCATGCTGGGATTGAAAAAGAAAAAAAGGACTTCCATTTATGTAGCGCCTTTCATGACTACTGCATGTTCCAAAGCGATTTACAATCAACGTATACTTATAATGCCTACTCACTCTTGTACTGTCGGAAAAAGGGCAGCCAATTTTCGCACAGCAAGATCCCACAAGCAGCAATGTGATAATGACCAGATCTGTTTTTATGATGTTGCTTGATGGATAAATATTGTCCAGGCCACAGGGAATAAATCCCCTGATCTGCTTCTAAATAATCCCACAGGATCATTAGCATCCACCTGAGAGGGCAGATGGGGCCTTGGTTTAACGTTTCATTCGAAAGACTGCTCATCTGATAGCGCAATACTCCCTCAGTACTGTCGCTGCACTGTCAGCCTTGATTCTTGTGAAAAAGTCATTTCATGACACTTGATCCTGGAAGCTTGTGACTGAAAGTGGAGAGAGCTACAAACTGTGCCTCGGCTGACTTTGGCCCTTTAATCCCATGTATTTCTAATTGGGTCACACGGCTGTTATATAGTACTTTATCAAACACCTTTATAAACGATAGGAAAATTGTAAAAGTACAGGCAGGAAAAGTCATAGAAACATATAATAGCATTGCATGGAAGGGGGTCATTTGGTCTATGAAGTCTGTGCTGGCTCTTTTGATGAGTTTCCAGTGAGTTCCACACCCTGGATCTTTCCCAGATCCTTGAACTTTTCCCCTTAATATCTAACCAAATCACTTTTTGAACCTACTTTTGAATCTGTATCCTTCAGCCTATCATACAATAATTTGCAAATCCGAAACAAAAATTGCATTACAATAATCCCCATGTCAACTCTGCTTCTTTTTTCCAATCACCATAAATCTATGTCCTCTGGTTAATGGCCCCTCATACATTAGAAACATTATATAATTTATATAAACCCTTCATGATGTTAAATATCCCTATCTGATCACCTTGTAAATGTCTCTGCTCCAAGGAAAACAATCCCAGCTACATAACTGTAATCCCTCATCCCTGGAAAAGTTCCAGTAAAACTCTTCTGTCCCCTCTCCAAGGTTTCATGTCCTTCCTAAAGTGTGGTTTCCAGTATTGGACACAATACTCCAGATGAAGCCGGACTAGTCTTTTCTATAGGGTTAACACAATATCCTGGCCAGTCTACTCTGTGTCTCTATTAATCAAGCTTAGGAATCTATTTGCTTTGTGAACTGTTTGTTAACCTGTCCAGTTACTTTCCAAGATTGTATACAAACACCTCAGGTCTCTCTGTTACTCTCAATAGCTTTAAAGTTGTGCCAGTCAGCTTGTATTATCCCTGGTCATTCATCCGGAAGAAAATGGGCTTATCAGTGATAGGCAACATGGTTTTGTGCAGGGAAGGTCATGTCTTACCAACTTAATAGAATTCTTTGAGGAAGTGACAATGTTGATTGATGAGGGAAGGGCTGTAGATGTCACATACATGGACTTCAGTAAAGCGTTTGATAAGGTTCCCCATGGTAGGCTGATGGAGAAAGTGAAGTCGCATGGGGTCCTGGGTGGACTAGCTAGATGGATAAAGAACTGGCTGGGCAACAGGAGACAGAGAGTAGCAGTGGAAGGGAGTTTCTCAAAATGGAGACGTGTGACCACTGGTGTTCCACAGGGATCCGTGCTGGGACCACTGTTGTTTGTGATATACATAAATGATTTGGAGGAAAGTATAGGTGGTCTGATTAGCAAGTTTGCAGACGACACTAAGATTGGTGGAGTAGCAGATAGTGAAGGGGACTGTCAGAGAATACAGCAGAATATAGATAGACTGGTGAGTTGGGCAGATAAATGGCAGATGGAGTTCAATCAGGGCAAATGCGAGGTGATGCATTTTGGAAGATCCAATTCAAGAGTGAACTATACAGTAAATGGAAACGTCCTGGGGAAAATTGATGTACAGAGAGATTTGGATGTTCAGGTCCATTGTTCCCTGAAGGTGGCAACGCAGGTCAATAGAGTGGTCAAGAAGGCATACGGCATGCTTTCCTTCATCGGACGGGGTATTGAGTACAAGAGTTGGCAGGTCATGTTACAGTTGTATAGGACTTTGGTTCGGCCACATTTGGAATACTGCGTGCAGTTCTGGTCGCCACATTACCAAAAGGATGTGGATGCTTTGGAGAGGGTGCAGAGGAGGTTCACCAGGATGTTGCCTGGTATGGAGGGCGCTAGCTATGAAGAGAGGTTGAGTAGATTAGGATTATTTTCATTAGAAAGACGGAGGTTGAGGGGGGACCTGATTGAGGTGTACAAAATCATGAGAGGGAGAGACAGGGTGGATAGCAAGAAGCTTTTTCCCAGAGTGGGGGATTCAATTACAAGGGGACACGAGTTCAGAGTGAGAGGGGAAAGTTTAGGGGGGATATGCGTGGAAAGTTCTTTATGCAGAGGGTGGTGGGTGCCTGGAACGCATTGCCAGTGGAGGTGGTAGACTCGGGCACGATAGCGTCTTTTCAGATGTATCTAGACAGATACATGAATGGGCAGGAAGTAAAGAGATACAGACCCTTAGAAAATAGGCGACAGGTTTAGATAGAGGATTTGGATCGGCGTCGGCTTGGAGGGCCGAAGGGCCTGTTCCTGTGCTGTAATTTTCTTTGTTCTTTGTTCTTTGCATGCAGCTCACCATCACCTTCTCAAGGGCAATTATGGATGGGCAATAAATGCTGGCCTAGTCAACGACACCCACATCCCATGAACGGATAATATATATCAAATCTTCTGACAATGTATCTCCTCACACATCTGCCATGCCAATTAAATATTAGGAAGACTGCTGTCGTTGTTTTCAAACCCCACGTCAAAAGTTTCCTTGCTACAGACTGGATCTCTCTCCTTGGCAACTGTCTGAAGCTAAAGCAAACTGTTCACAAGCTGGTTTCATAGTTGACGCTGCGACGAGCTTCCTGCTAAATATTACTAAAACAGCCTACTTACACTTCCGTATCATCACCCAACCTTGCCCCTCTCTCAGCTCTTCTGCTGATGAAACACTCCCCCTTGCCTGTGTTACCTGTAGACTCGACTAGTCCAACACACTCCTGGCTGGTCTCACACATTCTACCCTCCATAACCCTGAGGTGATCCAATGCACTGCTGCCCATGTCCTAACTCACACCAAGTCCTGTTCACCCATTACCCCCTGGACGCACTGACCTACATTGGCTCCTGGTCAGCAACACCTCAATTTTAAAACTCTCAGCCTTCTTTTCAAATCCTTCATTATCTCACTCCTCCTTATCTGTGTAATCTCCTCCAGCCCGACAACCCTCCGAGATATCTGCACTCATCTATTTCTGGCCTCTTGAGCATCTCCGAGTTTAATTGCTCTACCATTGGTGGTCCTGCCTTCAGCTGCCGAGGCCCTACGCTCTGGAAGAGTAGAGCAGAACTTCCAGGGAGTAATTCCTGGAAGATAAATGTCAGTGAATTAAACACTAAAATAAAAGCAAAATATTACGGATGCTGAACACTGGAAATACTCAGCAGGTCTGGCAGCATCTGTGCAGAGAGAAACAGAGTTAATATTTCAGATCTGTGCCCCTTCATCAGAACTGGTAAACGTTAGAAATGTAACAGTCTTTGAGCAAGTGAAAGAGGGGAAGGGGGAAGAAGAACAAGAAGGAAGGACTGTGATGGGACAGAGAGGGGATAGATTAAATTACAGACTGTTACATTCCTAACGTTTACCAGTTCTGATGAAGGGTCAGAGACCGGAAACATTAACTCTGTTTCTCTCTACACAGATGCTGCCAGACCTGCTGAGTATTTCCAGCACTTTCTGGTCTCATCCCTAAGCTTTTGAATTCTCTCCCCAAACCCTAAATGCAATAAGCTGCACTGAGTCCAGTTTTAGGGAGTCCTGCTTGGACAGAGTACTAAATGCAGTAAAGTTATCGAGAGATTGAATTTTAAGTGATCTAAGAGTCGATCTCTTTCCAACAATTTGTTAATTTTACATTTAGCATTTCACTTAATTTTAAGCTGAATTTGTACTTTATTTCACAATCTGTTTGTGAGAATTGGACAGTTAATTGATGCTGATGGAAAAGGAAGGTCAGTGTCAGCTTGGATATAAAACTGACTTAATGACAGAAAACAGTGAGTTGCGGTAAATAGTTGGTATTCAAACTGGAGAAAAATAGACAGTTGTGTTCCCCAAGGGTTAGTGCTAGGAACACTGTTTTATTCTGATATGTGTAAATGATTTGGATAATGGCTTACAGAGAAATATTTCAAAATTTGCAGGTGATACCAAACTTGGAGGCGGGGCAGGCATTGAGGTTGATACCAATCGATGTAAGAGGACAGAGATAGGCTAGCAGAATGGGCAGACGAGAGGCAAATGGAATTTAATACAGACAAGTGTCAAGTGATGCATTTTATCAGAAGTAACAGGGAGAGGCAATACACACTTAATGGTAAAGTTCGAAAGAGTGTGCAGAGACAAAGGGACATGGGGTTCATGCACATAGATCCCTGAAGGTGGCAGGATATATTGAGAGAGTCGTCAGTAAAGCATATGGGATCTTGGGCTTCATAGATAGAGGTGGTGAGTTCAGAAGAAGGAAAGTTATGCTGTAACTTTATGAAGCTCTGGTTAGGCCCCAACTGGAGTACTGCATCCAGTTCTGTTCACCACACTTTAGGAAGGATGTGAGGTTCATTGACAGGGTGTAGAGGAGGGTTACTTTAATGGTTCCAGAGATGGAGGATTTTCAGTACAATATAGTCTGTAAAAGCTGGGATTGTCTTCCTTGGAGTAAAGGAGATTGAGGGGAGATTTGATACATGTATACAAGATGATGACCTGTTTGGATAAGGTAGACAGGAAAAGATGTTCCCATTAGCTTATGGTACAATGACTAGAGTTAAGATTGAGGGCAAGAGTTAAGGGGGATGTGATGAACAACATTTTTACACAACGAGTGGTAATGGCCTGGAAATCATTGCCTCCGAGGGTGGTGGAAGCAGAGAAGGTGAATTATTTCAAAAGGATATTGGATGAACACTTGATGTAAATAAACTTGCAGGAATATGGAGTCAGAGCTGGGGAATGAGACTGGCTGGATTTATCGACAAAGAGCTGGCATGGACTCGATGAGCAGAATGGCCTAATTCTGTGCTGAAATGACTATGACTCTACGACTCTCTGACAGGGGAATACTATTACTACTTTTAGTTTAGTTTAGAGATACAGCAGTGAAACAGGCCCTTCGGCCCACCGAGTCTGTGCGGACCATCAACCACCCGTTTATACTAATCCTACACTAATTCCATATTCCTACCACATCCCCACCTGTCCCGATGTTTCCTTACCACCTACCTATACTACGGGCAATTGCTAATGGCCAATTTACCGATCAACCTGCAAGTCTTTGGCATGTGGGTAGAAACCGGAGCACCCGGAGGAAACCCACGCAAACACAGGGCGAACTGGCAAACTCCACACAGGCAGTACCTAGAATTGAACCCGGGTCACTGGAGCTGTGAGGCTGCGGTGCCAACCACTGCACCACTGTGCCGCCCTATACTGGGAAAGTTTATAATGGACTGGGCAGTATCACCCTGGAGAACCCCGTGATGTAAGTGAAATGTTTGATGCCCCAGAACGTGGTTAACAAATGTCCTTCACAAACAGAATAAATCAGTTCAGTCCCACTGACAATTCTGGAGTCATTCACAATGGGGAGTAATTTCTCCTCGTATTCTCTACATAGGACATCAGTCAGGCTTTTCACTGTGTCCACCACCTCCATGTTGAAAGTCTTGTCAGGGTTAGGTGAGATAAGACACGTTGCCTGGGCGACAGATTTCTTCAATTGTGTTGCTGCTTCTCTGCTCTCTTCAGTCCAACCAGGTTAAATCTGGTCATCATCACCATTAGTTAGTTCATAAAGAGGAGTCACAGTCTCTGCAAATCGAGGGATGAGGGTCCACTGATACCCTGCCAGCCTGAGGATAGGACACAGGGTAGTCTTTGAGGTGGACAGGGGTAGATACTGGATGAGGGTCCACTGATACCCCACCAGCCTGAGGATAGGACACAGGGCAGGACTTTGAGGTGAACAGGGGTAGACACTGGATGGTCTCGGCCTGACGCTGGTGTGGGCTGATGCAGGATGATCTGATCTGGGCACGTAGAAAGGTGACACGGTCTTGCACCAGCTGGGCCTTACGTGGATGTTCTTTTAGTCCAGCTCCCAAAGTCACTGCAGTAGTTCCTGTAAAAGGGTTAAATGTGTGGACACGGTGATGAGAAGATCATCGACATATTGCAGCGAGCAGGAAGACTGTGAAAAGCTCAGAAGGGACCCGGCTACACGTTTGTTGAAAATAGTGGGGTTATTGTGGAACCCCTTGTGACAGACATGTCCAGGAGTACCTCTGGTCCTCAGAAGTGAATGTGAATTTAATTTGTTTCTCTAGTTTTACTGGGATACTCCAATAAACATTAGAGATATCCAGGGTAGAGAAGACAGCCCTGCCACTGAGAATCCGGGAGAGTAGGGTGGGTGTCTATCAGACAACCGGGTTCACGCAGGGTTGACTGAATTGAGTTTGTGGTGGTCAATAGTCAGTCACCAGCTGCCATCCGGCTTTCCAACCAGTCAAATCGGGCAGTTAGAAGGGAACATGGCTTCGTGAACTACACCCTGGTATAACAATGACATGATATTGTCTGGAATGCATGACATAATTTCAGCTCGGTAAGAATACTGCTTCATGGATCATGCAATGGTCAGTTAATTTCTTCGGGTCTGCTCATGTTTGCACAGTTATCTTTATGGGTTGTGGATACACTCGACACGGACTCGAGAATCGCCTGTACCTCAGGGTGATCAGAGCTGTCTGGTTCCCACTCCTCTGATATTTTAATCATGAATATTGAGGGTGCACTGGACACCAGAGTAGGGGTATGTTTTAATGTTCTACAATATACAAATATAGGGATAATCAATTACTGCTGATAACCTTTGAGCACATTACTGCCCAGTAGTCCCTGTCCATTATGCAGGATCATATAAAAGGGAGGCAGGACTTTGACATGAGCTGTGTTCCCTCTCCTACACCAATGTAAGATCTGATCCAGGGTCACAGATTAACCAAAAGGAGGTCGAAGGGTCACAAGCAGTTTATTGAGGAGTAACAGTTCAAATACAGCACAAAATCAGAATAGACATAGTGGACATACGGCCTGTGGCAGGTGAGAAAGGTTTTCTGGCTATGGATCAAATGTAAGAAGCTATTAGTAAAGACGTTATAGCAGGACACACAGAATAATTCAAGGTGATCAGGCAGAGTCAACATGCTTTTGTGAAACGGAAACCATGTTTAACCAATTTATTGACGTTCTTTGAAGAAGTAACAGGTGCTGTGGATAAAGGGGAACTGGTGGATGTACTATACTTAGATTTCCAGAAGGGATTTCATAATGTGCCACATCAAAGTTCATTGCGGAATATAAAAGCTCATGGTGTAGGGGGCAACCTATTGGCATGGATAGAAGATTGGCTAGCTAACAGGAAACAGAGAGTAGGCTTAAATGGATCATTTTCTGTTTGGCAAGATGTAACGAGTGGTGTGCACAGAGATCATTGCGGGTACCTTAGCTCTTTACAGTTTATATAAATCACTTGGATGAAGGGGCCAAAGGTATGTTTGCTAAATTTGCTGATGACAGAAACGTCGGTCAGACAGTATGTTGTGACGTGGACACAAGTGAACCACAAAGGGGTAGATAGATTGAGTGATTGGGCAAAGATCTGGTAAATGGAGTATAATGTGGGAAAATATGAAATTGTCCATTTTGGCAGGAAGAATAAAAATTAAGCATATCATCACAATGGTGAGAGATTTCAGAGCTCTACCATCCAGGGGGAACTGAGAGTCCTTGTGCATGAATTGTAAAAGGTTAATATGTAGGTATTGCAAGTCATTAGGAAAACTAATAGAATGTTATCGTCCAATGCAGGAGGAATTGAATACAAATGTAGGGAGGTTATGTTTCAGTTATATAGGGAGACCACTTCTGGAATACTGTGTACAGTATTGGTCTCCTCATTTAAGGACAGGTGGAAATGCATTCGAAGCAGTTCAGAGATGGTTTACTAGACTAATGCCTGGAATGGGGGTGTTCTCTAATGAGGAAAGGCTGGACAGGCTAGGCTTATGTCAACTGGAGTTTAGAAGAGTAAGAGGCGACTTGATTGAAACTTATAAGATTCTGAGTGTGGGACAGAGCAAATGAGGCCGACAGAGAGAGAAAGAACGAGAGAGAGAGAGAGCTCAATTCATCTGCTACTAAAAACCTCATCCATGCCTTTTTTATCTCGAGACTTGACTATTCTAACACACTCCTGGCTGGTCTCCCACATCCTACTCTCTGTAACCTGTGGTCATCCAAAACTCTGCTGCCATCTTCTAATTTGCACCAAATTCTGTTCACCCAACATCCCTGTGCTGACTGACCTACATTGGCTCTTGGTCCAGTAACACCTCAATTTTAATATTCTCACTCATGTGATCAAATCCCTCCATGTCCTCACCCCTCTGATTATCCCAATCCCCTGTTCATTTCCAATGTTCCTGAAACTTGTTCCTCTTAAAAATCTTTTTTCCAATTCCGGCTTAAAAGTGAGTTTCTTTCCCTCTGCCTCTCTTCATATAACATAGAACATAGAGCATAGAACAGTACAGCACAGTACAGGCCCTTCGGCCCACGATGTTGTGCCGAACCTTTAACCTACTCTAAGATCAAACTAACTACCTACCCTTCATTCTCCTATCATCCATGTACCGATCCAAGAGTCGCTTAAATTTCCCTAATGTATCTGCTTCTACTACCACCACTGGCAGCGCATTCCACGCACCCACCACTCTCAGTGTAAAGAACCTACCTCTGACATCTCCCTGAAACCTTCCTCCAGTCACCTTAAAATTATGCCCACTAGTGATAGCCCTTTCCACCTGGGAAAAAGTCTCTGACTATCCACTCTATCTATGCCTCTCATCATCTTGTACCCCTCTATCAAGTCACCTCTCATCCTTCTTCGCTCCAATGAGAAAAGCCCTAGCTCCCTCAATCTTTCTTCATAAGACATGCCCTACAGTCCAGGCAGCATCCTGGTAAATCTCCTCTGCACCCTCTCTAAAGCATCCATACCCTTCCTATAATGAGGCGACCAGAACTGAACACAATATTCCAAGTGTGGTCGAAGCAGGGCCTTATAGAGCTGCAGCATAACCTCGCAGCCCTTAAACTCAATCCCCCGTTAATGAAAGCCAACACACCATACGCCTTCTTAACAACCCTATCAACTTGGGTGGCAACTTTGAGCGATCTCTGGACATGGACCCCAAGATCCCTCTGTTCCTCCACACTACCAAAAACCCTGTCTTTAAGCCTGTATTCTGCATTCAAATTCGACCTACCAAAATGAATCACTTCACACTTTTCCAGGTTGAACTCCATCTGCCACTTCTCAACCCAGCTCTGCATCCTGTCAATGTCCCGTTGCAACCTACAACAGCCTTCCACACTATCCACAACTCTAGCAACCTTCGTGTCATCGGCAAACTTGCTAACCCAGCCTTCCACTTCCTCATCCAAGTCATTTATAAAAATCACAAAGAGCAGAGGTCCCAGAACAGATCCCTGCAGAACACCACTGGTCACCGAGCTCCATGCTGAATACTTTCCATCTACTAACACCCTCTGTCTTCTATGGGCCAGACAATTTTGTATCCAGACAGCCGCAGTGTGGTCTTCCTGACCACACATTTCATCTCTCCTGCTCCACTCATGCTGTGGAAGCTTGGATCCATAAAATGGTGTGAGCTGCACTGCCGGTCACATCCAGCACATTGTACAGGATACCCAGGCTGGCCGGGGTGCTCGTGTCGGTGTAACGTGTGTGTGTCTGTAGTGTGAGGAGAGGTCTGAATATGAAGTCGATCAGCCATTTCAGCAACTTTGATGTACGTCTTTGATACTTGGTCCTTGCATGTATACTGACCACCTGTGTTAGTCACTCTCAGCTGAACATACATTCAGCAGCACGAGGATCCCCCTCCAGTGTTAGTTAAAAGGACCAGGCGTCCAACTTGCAGGTGAGGGGCTTTTGACTTACTTCTGTTATTACAAAGTTAGTGGAGGTGCTGTGGATGGTTTTCTGGAGGTTGTGTTATGAGCTGCTGCAGACATTCAGGGAGGAGAGAGGACTTGGTGACACAACTCTGTATGATGAATGGGGACTGTAGTTACAGTGTCTCTGCGTCTGTAACATGATCAACAAATGGAGCAGAAGCTGCAGAGAGAGGGAAAGCTCTGGAAAGAAAGAGGAGGAATGGCCTCTGCCCTACCCACCCTGGGTTTCCAAGAGCAAAAAGGGCAGTGGTCCTAATATTGAGCCCAGGGGAACACCACTGTATACTCCCATTGAGTCTGAACAACAACCTTTCACCACTTCTCTCTGTTTACTGTTCCTTAGCCAATGTTATATCCACACTTTCACTGTACCTTTAATCCATAGTGTTCAGTTTTCCTAACCTGTCTATTGAATGTCACTTGATCGAACACCTTTTGAAAGTCCATATGTATAACTTCAATCACACCACCCTCATCAGCCCTCTCCATTGTTTTATCAAAGAACTCCATCAAGTTTACCTCACCACCACCTCTCTCCACTCCTCCACTGTTGTTAAATTATCAGACTGATTATCCGACACCCAGTACTGGATGAGCAGAAATTTCCTCCAATTAAATATTGGGAAGACTGAAGACATTGTTTTAACTCCCCACTCCAACTCTGTTCCCTTGCTATTGATTCCATCCCTCTTCCTGGTGACAGTCTGAGATTCAGACAATATGTTTACAGCCTTGGTGTCACATTTCACCACAAAATGAGCTTTAACCTCATTTTCAGGGGATCATTACAACCGCCTATTGCCACCTCAGTAACATCGCCTGACTTCACCCCTGTCTCAGCCCATCTGCTGCTGAAACCTCATTCATGCCTTTGTCACCTCTCGATGTGACTGTTCCAACTCACTCCTGGCTGATCTCCCACATCTACTCTCTGTAAACTTGAGGTCATCCAAAACTCTGCTGCCCATGTCTTAGCTCACACCAAGTCCCGTTTATATCTCACTGACCGACATTGGCTCCCAGTCAAGCAATATCTTGATTTTAAAATTCTCATCCTTGTTGTCATATCTCTCAATAGCCTCGCCCCTCCCTATCTCTGTAATCTCCTCCAGCTCCAGAACCCATCGAGACATCTGTGCTCCTCTAATTCTGGTCTCTTTTACATCCGTTATTTTAATCACTGCACCACTGGCGACCGTGCCTTCAGCTGCCGGGGCCCAAGCTGCAGTATCCTCCCTACACATCTCCGCCTCTGCACCTCTCCATCTCACTTTCCTCCTTTAAGACATTCCTTGTAACCTTCCTCTTTGGCTAAGCTGTTGGTCCTTTGACTTAATATCTCCTGTTGTATCTCAGTTCGCACTTTGCTTCATAATGCTCCTGTGAAGCACCTTGGGATGTTTTATAACATTAAAGGCAATATCTAAATATAAATTGTTGTTTTTGTTGTTGTTTGCCAGACATCAATAGTCTTTAGCACATCCAGGTTACTAACCATTTACTATCCAATGTTTTTACAAGCAACAAGTATTTTTCTCTTGGGTTGTCACGTCTACAAATGTCCCCAGTCGTGACACTAGTCTGACTGGTCAGTAATTACAGCATTTATCGCATATCTCCTTTTTTAAACAGGATGTAAGATTTACAATCCTCCAATCCTCTGTCATCACACCCATATCCAAGGAGGATTGGAAGATTCTGGCCATTGCCTCTGCTATTTCCACTATTCCTTCCCTCAGAAACCCCGATACATCCATTCAGACTGGGTAAGAGTTCCAGTTTATTGTGGTACAAAAAGGTGTTGGATTGAAAGGTGTTAACTGAAACTGTTTGTTCAGTGACTGTAATTAATGTCAGTCTCCATGGACCCTGATTGTGTCACAGGAGGGTTTCCCTCTCCTATTAATATGGGACTCCTTTCGATGTGTTATCATACTGTCAGCGGGAGCATCACGCCCGGCACTCACAGGGATCAGCGGCTCCAGAGACAGGGAGAAGATAGATCAGAATCTGAGAACAATGGGTCAGAATCTGAGAACAATGGGTCAGAATCTGAGAACAATGGGTCAGAATCTGAGAACAATGGGTCAGAGTCTGAGAACAATGGGTCAGAATCTGAGAACAATGGGTCAGAATCTGAGAACAATGGGTCAGAATCTGAGAACAATGGGTCAGAGTCTGATAACAATGGGTCAGAATCTGAGAACAATGGGTCAGAGTCTGAGAACAATGGGTCAGAATCTGAGAACAATGGGTCAGAGTCTGAGAACAATGGGTCAGAATCTGAGAACAATGGGTCAGAATCTGAGAACAATGGGTCAGAATCTGAGAACAATGGGTCAGAATCTGAGAACAATGGGTCAGAATCTGAGAACAATGGGTCAGAATCTGAGAACAATGGGTCAGAATCTGAGAACAATAGATTGGAATGTTACAACAATGAGCAAGAGTTTATCCTCAGAACTTCACGATCTTTCTACACATTATGATCGGTTCTCATTAGACTTTCGCATCGACCTCGCACTTCGGATTGCTCAATACATTTATTATCCCATCCTCGCTCTTGTTGGTGTCCCTGGTTAGTATCTGTTTCCAGGTATTTATTCCTTAAACCATGTTTAACTGTATTATATTCCTGTAATTTACTCTACCCTCCTTGCTGCTGTTGTTAATCCCGGTGAATATCTCCAGTAATTACCTTGATTAACCATGTTTAACTGCATTACTGCTCCTGTAATTTTCTCTGCCCTCCTTTCTGCTGTTGTTATTTCTGCTGAATCTCTGTCTCCAGAAATCAGCTGTATAAACCACTGCTAATGGTATTTCAGTTCTGGTAATTTACTCTCTCCTCTTTGCTGCTGATACTGTCTCTATTTCCAGCTAGGAGATCTGTAAACCCTGTTTACTGAAATACTGTTCTGGAACGTAAATTGTGGGAAGAGAGAAGACAGTGTCATTGGTCCATTGGTCTCCATCACAAACTCCATCCCCTATCTGTGAACCACATACCCGATCCTGAGGCTGAACCAGACAGTTTACAACCTCTGTGTTCTATTTTTACCTTACTTGAGTTCATCTTCAAATTCTCTCCATCACCAACCCTGCCTACTACCACCTGAGTAATACCACCCGTCTCCACCTCTGCCTCAGCCCATCTGCTGCAGAAACCCTCATATGTGCCTTTGTTAAATCCACACTTGAGTATTCCGAATCTATCCTGGTCACCCTCCCAGTTATAAACCTCCATAAACCACAGCCCATCCAGAACTCTGATGCCTGTATCTTAACTCACACCAAATCCCGATCACCCATCACCCCTGTGCTCACTGATCTACATTGGCTCCCGGTCTGGCAGCACCTTAATTTTAATATTCTCATTCTTGAGTCTGTATCCCTCCATGGCCTCAAAACTCCATTAGTCCCATTCTCTTGTGCATTTCCCATATTTCTGCAAATAATATGCCTTCAATCTTTTCTCAATTCTCTTTTTAAAGTGAATTTCTTTCTCTCTGTATCTGTTCCCAGCCACGATTTTCAACTCTACAGACCCACTGGTGCTGAGGGCGCAGAAGATGGGACCCATAAAATGATGCGAACCACACAGCCGGCCACTTCTAGTGTGGTCAGCACAGTGTCCCATGGTGGGCAGTACACTTGTGTGGTCAGCACAGTGTCCAATGGTGGACAATGCTATAGTATGGTCAGCACAATGCCCCATGCTGGACAGAGCTCCAGTATGGTCAGCACAGTGCCCCATGCTGGACAGGGCTCTAGTATGGTCAGCACAATGCCCCATGCTGGACAGGGCTCTAGTATGGTCAGCACAATGCCCCATGCTGGACAGAGCTCTAGTATGGTCAGCACAATGCCCCATGCTGGACAGGGCTCTAGTATGGTCAGCACAATGCCCCATGCTGGACAGGGCTCTAGTATGGTCAGCACAATGCCCCATGCTGGACAGGGCTCTAGTATGGTCAGCACAATGCCCCATGCTGGACAGGGCTCTAGTATGGTCAGCACAATGCCCCATGCTGGACAATGCTGTAGTATGGTCAGCACAATGCCCCATGCTGGACAGAGCTCTAGTATGGTCAGCACAATGCCCCATGCTGGACAGGGCTGTAGTATGATCAGCACAGTGCCTCATGCTGGACATGGCTCTAGTATGGTCAGCACAGTGCCCCATGCTGGACAGGGCTCTGGTGTGGTCAGCACAATGCCCCATGCTGGACAGGGCTCTAGTATGGTTAGCACAATGCCCCATGCTGGACAGGGCTCCAGTATGGTCAGCACAATGCCCCATGCTGGACAGGGCTCTAGTGTGGTCAGCACAGTGCCTCATGCTGGTCAGGGCTCTAGTATGGTCAGCACAATGCCCCATGCTGGTCAGGGCTCTGGTGTGGTCAGCACAATGCCCCATGCTGGACAGGGCTCTAGTATGGTTAGCACAATGCCCCATGCTGGACAGGGCTCTAGTATGGTCAGCACAATGCCCCATGCTGGACAGGGCTCTAGTGTGGTCAGCACAGTGCCTCATGCTGGTCAGGGCTCCAGAGTGGTCAGCACAGTGCCCCATGCTGGACAGGGCTCTAGTATGGTCAGCACAATGCCCCATGCTGGACAGGGCTCTAGTATGGTCAGCACAATGCCCCATGCTGGACAGGGCTCTAGTGTGGTCAGCACAGTGCCTCATGCTGGTCAGGGCTCCAGTGTGGTCAGCACAGTGCCCCATGCTGGACAGGGCTCTAGTATGGTCAGCACAATGCCCCATGCTGGACAGGGCTCTAGTATGGCCAGCTCAATGCCCCATGCTGGACAGGGCTCTAGTATGGTCAGCACAATGCCCCATGCTGGACAGAGCTCCAGTATGGTCAGCACAGTGCCTCATGCTGGACAGGGCTCTAGAGTGGTCAGCACAGTGCCCCATGCTGGACAGGGCTCTAGAGTGGTCAGCACAATGCCCCATGCTGGACAGGGCTCTAGAGTGGTCAGCACAGTGCCCCATGCTGGACAGGGCTCTAGTGTGGTCAGCACAGTGCCCCATGCTGGACAGGGCTCTAGAGTGGTCAGCACAGTGCCCCATGCTGGACAGGGCTCTTTTGTGGTCAGCACAATGCCCCATGCTGGACAGGGCTCTAGTGTGGTCAGCTCAATTCCCCATGTTGGACAGGGCTCTAGTATTATCAGCACAATGCCCCATGCTGGACAGGGCTCTAGTGTGGTCAGCTCAATTCCCCATGTTGGACAGGGCTCTAGTATTATCAGCACAATGCCTCATGCTGGTCAGGGCTCTAGTGTGGTCAGCCCTGTGCCTCATGCTGGACAGGGCTCTAGTATTATCAGCACAATGCCCCATGCTGGACAGGGCTCAAGTATGGTCAGCACAGTGCCCCATGCTGGACAGGGCTCTTGAGTGGTCAGCACAGTGCCCCATGCTGGACAGGGCTCTAGTGTGGTCAGCCCAGTGCCTCATGCTGGACAGGGCTCCAGCGTGTCATACTATGCTTGTGATACTCATGTGAGGATAGTTTTGAATGTGACTTCAATGTCCCAACCAGACAGCTTTGAGTACGTCTTTGAAATCAGGTCTCGGCATGACCACTGACTGCTTGTGTTAGTCACTGTCAGCTGAATATACATTTAGCATCACAATGAATCCCCTCTAGTGTTATTAAAAAGGACCAGGCATCCAACGTGCAGGTGAGGGGCTTTTGACTTACTTCTGCTATTGTAAAGTCAGTGCATGTGTTGTGGATGGGTTTCTAGAGGTTGCGTTGTGAGCTGCTGCAGACATGCAGGGAGGACAGAGGATTTGGTGACTCAACTCTGTACGAGGTATGGGGACTGTAGTTACAGTGTCTCTGGATCTGTAACATGACCCACAAATGGAGCAGAGACTGCAGAGAGCGGAAAGAGGGAGGAGGGACTCTTCCCTACCCACCCCGGGTTTTCCAAGAGCTCTTTTCCTACCTACAATTAACCCAAGAGCAGTGAGTGAGGTGACTCTGATTCAATAAGGAGGTGGTCGCAGAAATTCTACTCTGTCTTCCAAGAACCATGTCACTTATATGTAAACCAAAAGAAAAACTGTGGTCCTAACACTGACCCTTGGGGAAAATCACTGTCTACCATCCTCCAGTCTGAAAAACAACCATTTAACACATTTCTCTTTTTGCTGTCCTTTGGACAATTTTTGATCCAATTGGATGCTATTCCATGAGCTTCAATTTTGTTCACCAAACTTTTGTTTGGTTCTCCATCAAATACTTTCATAAAATCCATGTAGACAACATCCACCACATTCCCTTCATCAACCTTCTCTGATCATCAAAATAAATTCAATTAGCTCAGTCAGGCATAATCTGCCTTTTAGAAATCCGTGCTGACAATCCTTAATTAACTCAAACCTCTCCAAGTGTGTGTCGTCCTTTTTCCCTGATTATTGTTTCTAAAACCTTCCTCACAACTGATGTTAAACTAACTGGCCAGTAGTTACTAGGCCTGTGGATTGTCCATTTATAATTCTGGGAGGTGAGAGTGGCCATCTTTGTCACCATTTTCTCCCTCAGCAGGGAGAAGCACGATGAGAGATCCCGTGGCTTTGTCAGGATAGCGGGAATCCTGATGGTGTCCGTGGCTCTGAGGGGCCCCCATGTCAACGGGGAGAGGTACAGGAACTGAAAGAACTCTCACTCCATTAATGTACAGTTGGTGTCTGAGCATGCCCAGTCCATCATGTTGGTGAATGTCCTCTATCCTGGCAGCAGCCACCATACATTCATTCTGAAGCAGTCAGCCGGTCCCAACACTGCGGGTCTCCATGCAGATCCAGAATGTGACTCCTCGGAGACAAGGAAAACCCCCTCTAGACACAGCTCGTGTCTCTACACCCCCAAACCACCTCCCACCGCCAACCAACCTCACACAATTAACATGTGTATAACGTGAGCAATGGAGTCACCAGGAACATGGTGGAACTGGCCATCGGTGTGATGAAGCAATGCTTCTGACGTCTGAACCGCTCGGGGGGAGTCCTCCAGTACACACTGGAGCAGGTGTCCAAGTTCATGCTGTTCTGATGCACCCTTCATATCATCACCATCATGAGGACACAGGCATTGGCACCAGGAATCCGCAGGCTACCTCAGGAGGAGGAGGAGGCAGGGAGGTTACTTCCTGGATGCCTTCGACCCTGACAGGCTGTCGGAGAGTCCCTGATAAGATTCCGGTTCCCATAGGACAACTTCCCTTTCCCAACACGGATCCCCCATTCTCCACCATTACACCCATCTGAGACGCCCCATCACTGTGTTATTACAGCACAGAAGGAACTATTCAGTCCGACGTGTCTGCATCGCCTCTCCGAATGAACAATTCCTAATCCCATTCCCTGTCTTCTTCCATCAACGCTGCACATTCTTCCTTCTAATACACCAGTTTATTCAGCTTTAGCATGTTTTTGATGTGGTCACCCAAGAGCTGAAAATTATGCAGGGAGAGAGGGAATGGGTGATCCCCAGACAGTCAAAAAGAATCAGGCAGGTAGTGCTGCAAACCCTTGAGTGCATCTCACTCTCCAACAGGTATTCAGTTCAGAATAGTGAGGAAAGTGATGCTTCACCTGGGGAGTGCAGCCAGAGCCAAGTCCGTGTCAACACGGGTGGCTGAGCTGCAGAGCGGGGTCGAGGGATGACTGGAAGAGCCTTAGTGTTCAATAGTCAGGGGAACAGGCAGGCGTTTATGTGGCCACAGACGTGAATCGAGGATGGTGTCATGCTTGTCTGGTTCCAGGGACAAGGATGTCACTGAGCGACTGCAGAGCATCTTGAAGGAGAAGGTGAACAGCCAGCTGTCATGGTCCACATCGGAACCAGCGACAAAGGTAGAAAGAGGAATGTCGTCCTGCAGTCAGTATTTATGGAGCTAGGGAAGAAATAGGCCAGCAGGACCTCAAAGTGGTAACTTCTGGATTACTCCCAATGCCACGAATAACTGAGTATAGAAATAGAAAACGAAGACAGATGAATGTGTGGCTGGGAAGATGGTGCAGGAGGGAGGGCTTCAGATTCCTGGGACATTGGGACCAGCTTTGGATTAGATGGGACCTGTACAGGCCGGACTGGTTGCACCTGATCGGAGCCGGGACTGGGTTACTTGCAGAACGTTTTGCTAGTGCTGTCGGGGAGGGTGTAAACTAGTTTTGCAGGGGGATGGGGACCTGAGGGTAGAGTCATTCGGGACAAAACCTGAAACGAAAATAGAAGGCAGAAAATTAATGGATCAGTCCAGGAGACAGAGGAAAAGAGGGTTAGAATTATGTTTTAAAAGAGATTGGCAGTGCTCAAGGGTATCTATTTCAATGCAAGGAGTATAGCAAATAAAGTAGATGAGCTGAGGGCACAGATAGACAGGTAGCAGTATGATATCATAGCTATTACAGAAACATGGCTTAAGGAGGGACAGGAATGGCAGCTCAACGTTCCTGGTTACAGGGTTTTCAGACACGATAGGGAGGGGGATAAGAAAGGAGGGGAAGTGGCAATTTCGGTCAAGGAATCTATTGCAGCTGTGAGGAGGGATGATATGTTGGAAGGTTCATCAAATGAGACCATATAGATTGAGCTAAGGAACCAGAAAGGGACAATCACACTGTTGGGAATGTAATCCCGACAGCCAAATAGTTAGAGGGAGATAGAAGATCGGATATGCAGGCAAGACTCTGAGAAGTGCAAGAACCATCGGGCAGTAATAGTAGGGGATTTTCATTACCCCAATATTAACTGGGATAATTTTAGTATGAAAAGAATTGAGGGAGCAGAAATCTTGAGGTGCATTCAGGAGAACGTTTTTGACCAGGATGTAACAAGTCCAACAAGAGAGGGTGCGGTTTTAGACATTGTTTTAGGAAATGAAGATGGGCAGGTGGAGAAGTGACAGTGGGGGAGCATTTTGGTGGGAGTGATCATAATTCAGTTAGTTTTAACTGAATTATGGGACAGGACAAGAGATATATCAGCAGTTAGAGTTCTCAATGGGGAAAGTTGTACCCCAGGCTGTTCAACTGAGGAAACAGCTGCTTGAAGGTAGTTCAGTCTCAGAGCAGTGGGAGGCATTCAAAGGGGAGATTCCAGAGGTTCAGGATAAACATGTTCCCACAAAAAAAAAGGGTGAGGCGGCCAAATCTCGAGTCCCATGGATGTCAAGGAGCCGACAGGGTAGGATAACGCAGAAAAGCAAAGCTTATGTCCGACACTGAGAACTCAATACTGCAGAAAGCCGAGAGGAGTATAGAAAGTGGAGGGATCAAATCAAAAAGGAAATTAGGAAAGGAAAGAGAGGGTATGAAAGAATATTGGCAAGCAAAATCAAGGTGAACCCAAAGATGTTTTCTCAATACATTAAGAGTAAGAGGATAACTAAGGGGAGAGTAGGCCCCATAATAGATCAGAAAGATAACCTTTGTATAAGGGTGGAAGATATTGGTATGGTTCCGATTGAGCACTTAGCGTATGTCTTCAGAAAAGAGGAGGGATTTAGATATTGTCGTTAAGGAGGAAGAGTGTGAATTATTGGATATGATAAACATAGGGAGAGAGGAAGTATTAATGGGATTAGCATCCTTGAAAGTTGAAACATCACCAGAGCCGGATGAAATGTACCCCAGGCTGTTCGAAGAAGTAAGAAATGAAATAGCAGAGGGTCTGCCCACCATCATTTCCCAATCTCACTAGATACAGTTGTAGTGCCGGAGTATTGGAGAATTGCTAACATTGTACCTCTGTTTAAAAAGGGAGCGAAGGATAATCTGAATAATTACAGGCTAGTCAGTCTAACCTCAGTAGTGGGCAAATTATTGGAATCTATTCTGAGAGACGGGATAAACTGTCATTTAGAGAGGCACAGGTTTATCAAGGATAGTCAGCATGGATTTGTTAAGGGACGCTCTTGTTTAACCAAATTGATTGAATTTTTTGAAGATGTTACAGGGAATATAGATGAGGGTAGTGCAGTTGATGTGGTCTACATGGATTTTAGCAAGGCTTCTGACAAGCTCCCACCTGAAAGATTGGTTCAAAAAATAAAATCCCATGGCGTCCAGAGAAATGCAGAAAAGCGGATACAAAATTGGCTCAGTGGCAGGAAACAAAGGGTAATTTATTGACAAGTATTTTTGCGACTGGAGGACTGTTTCCAGTGTCATTCCACAGGGCTCAGTAATGGGTCCCATGCTTTTTGTGGTCTATATTAAAGACTTAGATGTAAATGTAGTGGGTATGATCAAGACTTTTGCAGACGACACAAAGATTGGCCATGTGGCGGATAGCGAGAAGGATAGCTGTAGGCTGCAGGAAGATATTGACGGTCTGGTCAGATGGGCAGAAAAATGGGAATCGACCTGGATAAGTCCGAGATGATGCAATTGGGAAGCTCAAACAAGCAAAGGAATACACGATTAGTAGGACAATACTGAGAAGTGTAGAGGAAGTACGGGACTTTGGAGTGAATGCCCACAGATCCCTGAAGATAGCAGGACAGGTCAATAAGGCAGTTAAGAAGGCATATGGAATCATTTCCCTTTTTAGCTGAGGTATAGAATGAAAGATCTGGGAGGTTATGCTGGAACTGTCTTAATCATTGGTTAGGCCACAACTTGAATACTGTGTGCAGTTCTGGTAACAGAAAGGATATAATTGCACTAGAGAGGGTTCACAGGAGATTTACGAGGATGTTGCCAGGACTGGAAAAATGCAGCTAAGAGGAAGTATTGGATCGGCTGGGGTTGTTCTTCATGGAACAGAGAAGGCTGAGGGGCGATCTGATTGAAATGAACAACATTTTGCGTGGCCTGGATAGAGTGGAGATGAAGGGTCTATTCACATTATCAGAAAGATCAGTGACTAGGGGACATAGATTTAAAGTGATTGGTAGAAATATCAGAAGGGAGTCGAGGAAAAACATGTTCACCCAGAAATACAAAATTGCCTCAGTGACAGGAAGCAAAGGGTAATTGTTGACGGGTATTGACTGGAGGACTGTTACCAGTCGTGTTCCACGGGGCTCGGTACTGGGTCCCCTGCTTTTAGTGGGGATCTGGAACTCACTTCCTGAAAGGATGGTTGAGGCAGAAACCCTCTACTCATTCAAAAAGAGCCTGGATGTGAACCTCAAATGTCATAATCTGCAGGGCTAGGGATCAAATGCTGGATTAGAATAGGTGGATAATTTTTCAGCTGGCACAGACACGATGGGCCAAGTGGCCTCTTTCTGTGCCTTAAACTTTCTACGATTCTATGATTCTATCACACGAAACACGCTATCCTCGTTAACACTCACAATTATGTCAACAAACTATCAAGATGATCAGAAATGATTTTCCATGAAGCTATCCGTGCTACTCGCCATTTATTAAGACATGATTTTACAAGCAAGAAATATTTTTGTGCTGGGTTATGGCCTCAACAATTTTCCAAGAATCAGCATTGGACTGATAGTTACAGGGCTTATCCATCCTCTCCTTTTTTAAACAGGGTGTAACATTTACAGCCCTCCAGTTCTCTGGCATCTTTTTTTATTCATTCATGGGATGTGGACATCGCTGGATAAGCCAGCATTTATTGTCCATCCCTAATTGCCCTTGAGAAGGTGGTGGTGAGCTGCCTTCATGAACCACTGCAGTCCACGTGGGGTAGGTACACCCACAGTTCTGTTAGGAAGGAGTTCAAGTATTTTGACCCAGTGACAGTGAAGGAACAGTGATATAGTTCCAAGTCAGGATGATGTCTGGCTTCGAGGGGAACTTGCAGGTGCTGGTGTTTCCATACATCTGCTGCCCTTGTCCTTCTATGTGATAGAGGTTGTGTGTTTGGAAGATGCTGTCTAAGTAGACTTGGTGCGTTGCTGCAGTGCATCTTGTAGATGGTACACACTGCTGCCTCTTTGCGTTGGTGGTGAAGATAGTGAATGTTGTGGATGGGGTGCCAATCAAGTGCTGCTTTGTCCTGGATGGTGTCGAGCTTCTTGAGTGTTTTTGGAGCTGCACCCATCCAGGCAAGCAGAGAATATTCCATCACACTCCTGACTTGTGCCTTATAGATGGTTGACTGGCTTTGGTGAGTCAGGAGGTGAGTTACTCGCCTCAGGATTCCTCGCCGATGACCTGCTCTTTTAGCCATGGTATTTATATGGCTATTCCTGTTCAGTTTCTGGTCAATGGTAGCCCCTAAGATGCGATAGTGGGGGATTCAGCTATGGTAATATCATTGAATGTCAAGGGGGATGATTAGATTATCTCTTGTCGGAGACCGTCATTGCCTGGCGCTTGTGCAGAGTGAACGATACTTGCCAATTATCAGCCCAAGCCTTGACATTGTCCAAGTCTTGCTGCATTTCTACACGGACTGCTTCAATATTTGAGGAGTCACAAATGGTGCTGAAAATTGTGCAATCATCAGCGAACATCCCCACATCTGACCTTATCATTAAAGGAAGGTCATTGATGAAGCAGCTGAAGATGGTTGGGCCTGGGACACAACACTGAGGAACTCCTGCAGTGATGTCCTGGAGCTGAGCTGATTGACCTGCAACAACCACAACCATCTTCCTTTGTGCTAGGTATGACTCCAACTAGCAGAGAGTTTTCCCCCTGATTCCCACTGACTCCATTTTTGCTCGGGCTCCTTGATGCCATACTCAGTCAAATGCTGCCTTGATGTCAGGGCAGTCACTCATACCTCACCTCTTGAGTTCCGCTCCTTTGTCCATGTTTTAACCAAGGCAGTAATGAGGTCAAGAGTTATGTGACCCTGGCGGAACCCAAACTGAGCGTCACTGAGCAGGTTATTGCTAAGCAAGTGCAGTTTGGTAGCATTGTCGTTGACACCTTCCATCACCTTACTGATGATTGAGAGTAGGCTGATGGGGCGGTAATTGGCCGGGTTGGACTTGTCCTGCTTTTTGTGTACAGGACATACCTGGGCAATTTTCCACATTGCAGGATAGAGGCCAATGTTGTAGCTGTACTGGAACAGTTTGATGGGGGAATGGAAGTTCTGGAGCACAGGTATTCAGTACTATTTCAGGAATATTGTCAGGGCCCATAGCCTTTGCAGTATCCAGTGCCTTCAATCGTTTCTTGATATCATGCGGAGTGAATCGAACCCTGAGAAACAGTACTGTATACTCCCCCCCACCTCCAGTCTGAACAATGACTGTTCACCACTTCTCTCTGTTTTCTGTCCCTCAGTCAGTGTCATATCCACACTATCACTGTCACATTAATCCATGTCATAACAAGTCTATGAAATATCATTTGATCACAGGCCTTTTGAAAGTCTATATACATAAGTGGATATACATGAGTAGGGGCGGAAGATGTTGGTATGGTTCTTAATGAATTCTTTGTATCTGTCTTAACAGAAGAGGGGACGATGCAGATATTGTGGTTAAGGAGGAGGAGTGTGAATTATTGGATCTGATATACATAGGGAGAGAGGAAGTATTAATGGGATTAGCATCTTTGAAAGTTGATATATCACCAGGGCCAGATGAAATGTATTCTAGGCTGTCAAAAGAATTGAGAGAGGAAATAGCAGAGGGTCTGACCATCCTTTTCCAATCCTCACTGGATACAGGTGTAGTGCCAGAGGATTGGTGAACTGTTAACATTGTACCTCTTTAAAAATGGAGCAAGGGATGGACCAAATAATTACAGACCAGTCAGTGTAACCTCAGTAGTGGGCAAATTATTGGAATCTATTCTGTGAGACAGGATAAACTGTCACTTAGAAAGGCTCAGGTCAATCAAGGACAGTCAGCATGGATTTGATCAGGGAAGATATTGTTTGACCAACTTGATTGAATTTTTCGACAACGTAGTAAGGATGATAGATGAGGGTAGTGCTGATGATATGGTCTACCTGGATTTTGGCAAGGCTTTTGACAAGGTCCCATGTGGCATACTAGTTAAAACAAATAAAATCCCATGGAATCCAGGGAAATGCAGCAAGCTGGATACAAAATTGTCTCAGTGACAGGAAACAAAGGGTAATTGTTGACGGGTGATTTACTGACTTGAGGTCTGTTTCCAGTGGCGTTCCACAGGGCTCAGTACTGGGTCCCCTGCTTTTAGTAGTATATATTAACGATTTGAAGGTAAATGTAGGGGGCATGATCAAGATTTGTGCAGATGGTACACAGATTGGCTGTGCGGTAGGTAGCGAGGAGGATAGCTGGGCTGCAGGAAAATATTGATGGCAGAAAAGTGTCAAATGGAATTCAACCTGGTTAAGTATGAGACGATGTAATTGAGGAGGTCAGACAAGGCAAAGGGATAGACGATCAATCGGAAAATACTGAGAAGTGTAGAGCAAGTGAGGGACCTTGGAGTCAATGTCCACTGATCCCTGCAGGTAGCAGTTCAGGTCGATATGGTGGTTAAGAAGGCATATGGAATCCTTTCCCTTATTAGCTGAGGTATAGAATACAAGAGCAGGGAGGTTAAACTAGAACTGTATAAATCATTGGTTAGGCCACAACCTGAGTGCTGTGTGAAGTTCTGGTCACCTCATTACACAAAGGATGTAATTGCATGAGAGAGGCGACTGAGGAGATTTACAAGGACTGGAAAAATGCAGCTCTGAAGAAAGATGAGATAGGCTGGGGCTATTATACTTGGAACAGTGAAGGCTGAAGGGAGATCCGATTGAAATGGACATAATTTTGTGGGGCCTGGATAGAGTGGAGGTGAAGAGTCTATTCATCTGAGCAGAGAGATCAGTGACTAGGGGGCAGTGACTTAAAGTGCTTGGGAGAAGGATTAGCGGGGAGTTGAGGAGAAACTTGTTCACCCAAAAATACAAAATGGGCTCAGTGGCAGGAAACAAAGGGTAATTGTTATAATAAAAGCAAAATACTGCAGAAGCTGGAAATCTGAAGTAAAAACAAGAAATGCTGGAAATACTCGGCAGGTCTGGCAGCATCTGTGGAGAGAGAAGCAGAGACTGTAATTAATGTCAATCTCCATGGACACACCACAGCCCAGGCCCTGAGACTGAAATAAATGCACACACACACACACACACCGCAGTCCAGACCCTGAGACATACATATATATACACACACACACACACACACACAGACACACACACACACACCGCAGTCCAGACCGTGAGACTTATATATATGCACACACACAGACCACACAAAGCCAGACCCTGACAGTATATATATGCACACACACACACACCACAGCCCAGACCCTGAGACTGATATATATGCACTCACACACACACACACACCACAGTACAGACCCTGACACTTATATACACGCACACACACACACACACACACACACACACACACACACACACACACCCCCCAGACAATGAGACTTATCTCTATGCACACAAACACTCACACACACACACACCACTGCCCAGGCCCTGAGACTGAAATAAATGCACACACACACACTGCAGTCCAGACCCTGAGACATACATATATACACACACACAGACACACAGACACACACACACACACACACCGCAGTCCAGGACCTGAGATGTATAAATATATGCACACACACACACACCACAGACCAGGCCCTGAGACATATAGATACAAACACACACACATACACCACAGCCCAGACCGTGAGACTTATGTATATGCACACACACAGACCACACAAAGCCCAGACCCTTAGAGTATATATAAGCACACACACACACCACAGCCCAGACCCTGAGACTGATATATATGCACTCACACACACACACACACCACAGTACAGACCCTGAGACTTATATACACACACACACACACACACACACACACACACACACACACACACACACACACACACACACACACACACACACACACACACCACAGTCCAGACACTGAGACTTATATATATATGAACACACACACACACACACCACACAGTCCAGACACTGAGACTTATATATATATAAATATATCACACACACACACACCACAGTCCAGGGCCTCACACTTATATATATGCACACACATACACATACACACACACACACACACACACACCACAGTCCAGACACTGAGACTTATATATATATGAACACACACACACACACACACCACAGCCCAGACACTGAGACTTACATATATGCACACAGACACACACCCACACACACACACACCACGGCACAGACACTGAGACTTACATATATGCACACACACACACCAGACACTGAGACTTATATATATGCACACACACACACACACACACACACACACACACACCACAGCACAGACACTGAGACTTACATATATGCACACACACACACACACACACCACACACCACAGTCCAGACACTGAGACTTAAATATATGCGCACACACACACACACACACACACACACACACACACACCACAGCCCAGACACTGAGACTTATATATATGCACACACACACACACCACAGCCCAGACACTGAGACTTATATATATGCACACACACACACACACACACACAAACACACATACACACCACAGCCCAGACACTGAGACTTATATATATGCACACACACACACACACACACACACCACGGCACAGACAATGAGACTCACATATATGCACACACACACAGACACACACCACACACCGCAGTCCAGACACTGAGACTTATATATATGCACACACACACACACACAAACACACACACACACACACACACACCACGGCACAGACACTGAGACTTATATATATGCACACACACACACACACACACACACACACACACACCACAGCCCAGACACTGAGACTTATATATATGCACACACACACACACACACACACACACACACACACACACACACCACAGCCCAGAAACTGAGACTTATATATATGCACACACACACACACACACACACACACACACACACACACACACCACGGCACAGACACTGAGACTCACATATATGCACACACACACAGACACACACCACACACCGCAGTCCAGACACTGAGACTTATATATATGCACACACAAACACACACACACACACACACACACACACACACACACACCACGGCACAGACACTGAGACTTATATATATGCACACACACACACACACACACACACACACACACACACACACACACACACACACACACACACACACACACACACACTCACACCACAGCCCAGACACTGAGACTTATATATATGCACACACACACACACACACACACTCACACTGAGACGTATATATATATATGCACACACACACACACACACCACAGTCCAGACCCTGAGACTTATATATATACACACACACACACCACAGACCAGGCCCTGAGACTTATATATATACACACACACACCACAGTCCAGGCCCAGAGACTTATATATACACACACACACACCACAGTCCAGGCCCTGAGACTTATATATATATACACACACACACCACAGACCAGGCCCTGAGACTTATATATATACACACACACACCACAGTCCAGGCACAGAGACTTATATATATACACACACACACACCACAGTCCAGGCCCTGAGACTTATATATATACACACACACCACAGTCCAGGCACAGAGACTTATATATATATACACACAGACACCACAGTCAAGGCCCTGAGACTTATATATATACACACAGACACCACAGTCAAGGCCCTGAGACTTATATATATATACACACACACACCACAGTCCAGGCACAGAGACTTATATATATACACACACACACACCACAGTCCAGGCCCTGAGACTTATATATATACACACACACCACAGTCCAGGCACAGAGACTTATATATATACACACAGACACCACAGTCAAGGCCCTGAGACTTATATATATACACACAGACACCACAGTCAAGGCCCTGAGACTTATATATATACACACACACACCACAGTCCAGGCACAGAGACTTATATATATACACACACACACACCACAGTCCAGGCCCTGAGACTTATATATATACACACACACCACAGTCCAGGCACAGAGACTTATATATATACACACAGACACCACAGTCAAGGCCCTGAGACTTATATATACACACACAGACACCACAGTCAAGGCCCTGAGACTGATATATATGCACTCACACACACACACCACAGTACAGACCCTGAGACTTATATACATGCACACACACACACACACACACACACACACACACACACACACACCACAGCCCAGACAATGAGACTTATCTCTATGCACACAAACACTCACACACACACACACCACAGCCCAGGCCCTGAGACTGAAATAAATGCACACACACACACACACTGCAGTCCAGACCCTGAGACATACATATATACACACACACAGACACACAGACACACACACACACACACACACACCGCATTCCAGGACCTGAGATGTATAAATATATGCACACACACACACACCACAGACCAGGCCCTGAGACATATAGATACAAACACACACACATACACCACAGCCCAGACCGTGAGACTTATGTATATGCACACACACAGACCACACAAAGCCCAGACCCTTAGAGTAAATATAAGCACACACACACACACCACAGCCCAGACCCTGAGACTGATATATATGCACTCACACACACACCACAGTACAGACCCTGAGACTTATATACACACACACACACACACACACACACACACACACACACACACACACACACACACACACACACACACACACAGCCCAGACAATGAGACTTATCTCTATGCACACAAACACTCACCCACACACACACCACAGCCCAG